>NC_053024.1:516348432-516634318 GCF_003073215.2 Triticum urartu
TCCTGAAGGGTGCCCGTCTTCTGGCGGACGAGTGTGCGGAAGATGTAATTTTTGAATGAACTTGCTTGTGTGATCCTGTATTATGAAAACTTGTTCATGTGCGCTATGCAGCGCTTGTTTGAATTTAAAATATTACCTTATGTGCGGCTGTTTATCAAATCTGAGAGATGGCCAGTCGTCGGCTTCTGCCCCATGCCACGAGTGCTGGGGTGTTCGGGATAAATCTGAGCACTCTGTTTCCCATTGTTGGGTCCTTCGAGGGAGGTGCTCAGCGCAACGAACAAGGCAATCTGACTATAATGCTTTATCACTCTCACTTAGCCATAGAAGTCTACAATTTTAAATTTTGGCAAAGCCCCTAGTATTCGGAAGGCCGAATTTGGGGCGCTATACATGCCTAAGCCAGACAAAGCCGACTCCTCGCCCTAAGCGGCATAAGTCTTTAGGGACTCGAGACCTCTCGAACAGCGACCAGCTCTCGCCTTATCATGACAGTCAGTTTTAGCTTTCTCTACTGAGGCGCTTGCCCAGATGAACCGGGGCACAATCGCAGTAGTTCTCCCAGTGCTACCTTAGCCGATATAGCGGAACGTAAGGTACCAAAGCATGGGAGCTGGGCAAACCCAACTATTGACCCAAGACTTGATTCGGAGCTGATGCATATAATGCTCTAAGTTCGGGGTGCCGCACTGTCAAAAGTGTTCGAACTTCTCACATCGTATTATGGGGTATGCTTAATCCCCTGGCATATTGGTCGTACCAGAGTGTACGGGTGCTGAATGTCATGAATGAACATATATATAAAAGAATAAAGAATGCGGTAATAGTCTAGTGCTATGCATTGTTTACTCAAAAAGGTGCGTCGAAGTAGAATGATACAAGTAGTGCGATAAGCAAAAATTGGGACTATTTGACATGTCCCCTCCAAGGGAAAGCTGAGGAATGGTATTTAAAGAAGGCATTTCACTTGTTATTAGAGACCACCTAGGAATTCCATGATGCGACGTAGCTTTCTGCCTCCTTGGTTGTTGTAGCATGTGTCCAGCAATCGTACTACCAGTCGGGATTTCCACAGGGTAAAGTCCTGAAAGAGAGAAAAAATAATAAGGCGGGAAGCCCCTAGTGCGGTTGAGTCGTGTTTTGGGGCGTGTCGTAGTCATGCCCCCCTGCCTATGCCCATGGTATTTTCAATGCGTAATTATGTACGCGTGGCACGGATTTCGCCGTTTGGCTGGGACTGGGGTGGGGGCCGCATTGCTATGCGAGCTCGGAACGTGCCAGGCGGTCTTGTTGCAGATTACTCCGGCCGCGCTTGATGGTGTCTGGGTGTTTAATCACCGAACTGGTGGATTGCCTGAAGAGGCTGCTTTGTGCTTCTGCTGCGAGGGCCGCAGTGTGCTCCTCCATACGGAGAGAGCGCTCTGTGTTTCCATTGAATGTGAAGACCCTCCGAGGTCCTGGCATCTTGAGCTTGAGGTATGCATAATGCGGTACCGCATTGAATCTCGCGAATGCGGTTCGCCCGAGCAGTGCATGATAACCACTGCGGAACGGGGCTATATCGAAGATTAACTCCTCGCTTTGGAAGTTATCCGGGGATCCGAAGACCACTTCCAGTGTGACTGAGCCTGTGCAATGGGCCTCTACACCTGGTATGACGCCTTTGAAGGTCGTTTTTGTGGGTTTGATCCTTGAGGGGTCTATACCCATTTTGTGCACTGTGTCCTGATGAAGCAGGTTCAGGCTGCTGCCGCCATCCATAAGGACTCGAGTGAGGCGAAATCCATCTATGATTGGGTCTAGGACCTGTGCGGCGAATCCTCCATGACGGATACTAGTGGGGTGGTCCCTACGATCGAAGGTGATCGGACAGGAGGACCATGGGTTGAACTTTGGGGCGACTGGCTCCAACGCATATACGTCCCTTAGCGCATGGTTCCGCTCCCTCTTGGGGATGTGGGTTGCGTATATCATGTTCACCGTACGCACTTGTGGGGGGAACCTCTTCTGTCCTCTGGTGTTCGGCGGCCGGGGCTCCTCCTCGTCTTTGCTATGTAACCCCTTATCTTTGTTTTCGGCATTTAACTTGCCGGCCTGCTTGAACACCCAACATTCCCTGTTGGTGTGGTTGGCTGGCTTGTCGGGGGTGCCATGTATTTGACACGAGCGATCGAGTATATGGTCCAAGGACGGGCCCGGAGTGCTTCTTTTGAATGGCTTTTTCTGCTGACCGGGTTTAGAGCCTCTGAATCCGGCATTGACTGTCGTATCCTCAGCATTGTCGCTGTTGATGCGGCGCTTGTGTTTGCTGCGACGTGACCTACCATTGCTATCCTTGGTATCCGAAGTACCATGGTTCTTTGATATATTATTGCTGCGAGCCAGCCAGCTGTCCTCTACCGCACAAAAGCGGGTCATGAGTGTCGTGAGGGCTGCCATAGATTTTGGCTTTTCCTGGCCAAGGTGCCGGGCGAGCCACTCGTCGCGGATGTTGTGCTTAAAAGCTACTAGGGCCTTTGCATCCAGACAGTCGACGATTTGATTTTTCTTTGTCAGGAACCGTGTCCAGAATTGCCTGGCCGATTCCCCTGGCTGCTGAATTATGTGGCTCAAGTCATCGGCATCTGGTGGTCGCACATAAGTGCCCTGGAAGTTGTCGAGGAATGCGGCTTCCAGATCCTCCCAACAGCCAATGGATTCTGCTGGCAGGCTGTTGAGCCAATGCCGAGCTGGTCCTTTGAGTTTGAGTGGGAGGTATTTGATGGCGTGTAGATCGTCACCGCGGGCCATGTGGATGTGCAGGAGGAAGTCCTCGATCCATACCGCAGGATCTGTTGTGCCGTCGTATGATTCGATATTTATGGGTTTGAAACCCTCTGGAATTTGGTGATCCATTACTTCGTCTGTGAAGCATAGGGGGTGTGCAGCGCCTCTGTACTAGGCTATATCGCGACGCAGCTCAAATGAGTCTTGTCCGCTGTGTTCGGCCCGGCCGGATTTACTTTTACTGTATCCGGTGTGACGGTTATCGTCTCGCGTAGTGGCGCGCCCTCGTGATCTGTAGATCGATCTTGCGTTTTTTGCTTTGCCCTCCAATACGTCTCGCAGGTCTAGCATGTTTCCCCGTGCCTTGACATTTTTATTTGATTGGCGTCAGGGTGCGGGCTGAGCTTTTGGCTGAAATGCCTCTCTGCCGCGGCCACGAGGTGGCCGATCAGCTGCGTCATACGCTGGAGATGTAGGTTTTAATGCTTCCTCCTCCAGTCGGGGTAGCAACCTACACTTTGGGTAACTCTTGGAGGGGCGTTCAAGTTCATATTCCTCGGCCGCAAGGACTTCAGTCCATCTGTCAGCTAGCAAATCTTGATCAGCTTGAAGCTGTTGTTGCTTTTTCTTAAGGCTATGTGCCGTGGCTATAAGCCGGCGTTTGAGGCGCTCTTGCTCGACGGGATCCTCAGGCACGACAAATTCGTCATCGTCGAGGCTTGCCTCGTCTTCGGAGGGAGGCATGTAATTATCATCCTCTGCCTCTCCATCTGCCGCTCTCTCGGGAGGGCTGGCTTCTACATCCTCCTGCTCTAAATCTTGCTGGAGGGGATTGTCGTCATCTTTGGCACTGTCCGGAGTGCTATTATCTCCTGTGCCGGTATCACCGCTTTTGCCTTGGCGAGACTTAGATCGGCGCCGCTGACGTCGGCGCTTGGGTTGCTTCTTGGAGGGGTCATCCTCCGTTGTCCCATCGCCATTGCCTTCTTTGGGTGTGTCCACCATGTATATATCATATGATGAGGTGGCTGTCCAGTGCCCTATGGGCAGTGGTTCCTGTTCGTCTCCTGCATCGTCGTCCATACCATCGATGTCTTCGGAGTCGAAGTCGAGCGTGTTGGTCAAATCGTCGACAGTGGCTACTAAGTGGGTGGTGGGTGGGCGGCGAATTTCTTTGTCATTCGCATCCCAATCTTGCCGGACATAGTTCGGCCAGGACTCTCCTGACAAGGAGAGAGACCTTAATGAGTTCAGTATGTCGCCAAAGGGCGAGTGCTGAAAGATATCCACGGAGGTGAACTCCATGATCGGCGCCCAGTCGGATTCGATAGGCACGGGTGCAGGCGGTTCGGAGTCCGTGGCCGGGGAAGAATCCGACAGTTTGGCATCACGGCTCTCGTGAAGGGTAAGGTCGATACTTGGCTCGATCGCCACTGAGAATGCGGCCTCCATGGTGAGGTCTATCCACCCGTCCATGGATGGCGCAATTGGCTCCGAATTGAGGGTCGGAGCGGGTGCCGGTGCGATCTCCTGAACACTGTCCGATGGTAGAGCTAAATCATGCTCATCGTGACCATGTGGCGCACTCGGCAGGGGCTCGAATCCATTGAAGATCAAGTCTCCGCGGATATCGGCCGTGTAGTTTAAGCTTCCAAACCTGACCTGGTGGCCAGGGGCGTAACTCTCGATCTGCTCCAGATGGCCAAGCGAGTTGGCCCGCAGTGCGAAGCCGCCGAATACAAAGATCTGTCCGGGGAGAAAAGTCTCACCCTGGACTGCATCGCCATTGATGATTGAAGGAGCCATCAAGCCTAGCAATGACGACACAGAGGAACTCTTAATGAAAGCACCAATGTCAGTATCAAAATCGGTGGATCTCGGGTAGGGGGTCCCAAACTGTGCTTCTAAGGCGGATGGTAACAGGAGGCAGGGGACACGATGTTTACCCAGGTTCGGGCCCTCTTGATGGAGGTAATACCCTACGTCCTGCTTGATTGTTCTTGATAATATGAGTAGTACAAGAGTTGATCTACCACGAGATCGAAGAGGCTAAACCCTAGAAGCTAGCCTATGGTATGATTGTTGTTGTCCTACGGACTAAACCCTCCGGTTTATATAGACACCAGACGGGGCTAGGGTTACACAAAGTCGGTTACAAGGGAGGAGATCTACATATCCGTATTGCCAAGCTTGCCTTCCATGCCAAGGAGAGTCCCATCCGGACACGGGACGAAGTCTTCAATCTTGTATCTTCATAATCCAACAGTCCAGCCAAAGGATATAGTCCGGCTGTTCGGATACCCCCTAATCCAGGACTCCCTCAACATCATTGGATAATAATATGAAGCATAAAGCACCATGTTCAAGTAGAGGGTACAGCGGGTTGCAGGAGAGTGGACCGCTATAGATAGATGGGGGAAGATGATGGAGATGTTGGTGAAGATGACAGAGGTGTTGGTGTAGATCGCGGTGATGATGATGGCCCCCGGCGGTGTTCCGGCGCCACCGGAAGCGAGGGGGAGAGAGCCCCCTCCTTCTTATTCTTCCTTGACCTTCTTCCTAGATGGGAGAAGGGTTTCCCCTCTGGTCCATGGTCTCCATGGCGAGGGAGGGGCGAGAGCCCCTCTGAGATTGGATCTATCTCTCTGTCTCTCTCTGTTTCTGTGTTCTTGGATTCTGCGCTTTCACCGTTTCTTATATATTCGGAGATCCGTAACTCCGATTGGATTGAAACCTTCGCCCGGATTTTTCTCCGAAAATTAGCTTGGCCATGCTTTAGTTTCGTCACACAAATTGCTCGCATCATGTATAACCCCGATGACAAGCCAAGCAATTGATTCATACTTTTTAACGCACTTCAGCTTTTACAACCCTCACGTAATACATGAGCGCAAGCCATGGACATAGCACTATGGGTGGAATAGAATATGATGATGGAGGTTGTGTGGAGAAGACAAAAAAGGAAAAAAGTCTCACATCGACGCGGCTAATCAACGGGCTATGGCGATGCCCATCAATTGATGTCAATGCGAGGAGTAGGGATTGCCAGACAATGGATGCACTTGAGCTATAAGTGTATGAAAGCTCAAACTGAAACTAAGTGGGTGTGCATCCAACTTGCTTTCTTATGAAGACCTTGGGCATTTGAGGAAGCTCATAATCGGAATATACAAGCCAAGTTCTATAATGAAAATTCCCACTAGTATTTGAAAGTGATAACTCAAGAGACTCTCTATATGAAGAACATGGTGCTAATTTGAAGCACAATTGTGGTAAAAGGATAGTAACATTGCCCCTTCTCTCTTTTTCTCTCATTTTTTTGTTTTCTCTTTTTTGTTTTTTTGGTGGCTTTCTTTGGCCTCTTTTTTTATTTGGGCTTCTTTGGCCTCTTTTATTTTGATAACCTCACATGGGACAATGTTCTAATAATGATGATCATCACACTTTTATTTACTTACAACTCAATATTACAACTCGATACTAGAACAAAGATATGACTCTATATGAATGCCTCCGACGATGTACCAGGATGTGCAATGATCTAGTGTAGCAATGACATCAAAAAATGGACAAGCCATGAAAACATCATGCTAGCTATCTTACGATCATGCAAAGCAATATGACAATGAATGCTCAAGTCATGTATATGATGACGATGAAAGTTGCATGGCAATATATCTCGGAATGGCTATGGAAATGCCATGATAGGTAGGTATGGTGGCTGTTTTGAGGAAGATATAAGGAGGTTTATGTGTGATAGAGCGTATCGTATCACGGGCTTTGGATGCACCGACGAAGTTTGCACCAACTCTTGAGGTGAGAAAGGGCAATGCACGGTACCGAAGAGGCTAGCAATGATGGAAGGGTGAGAGTGCGTATAATCCATGGACTCACATTAGTCATAAAGAACTCATATACTTATTGCAAAAGTTTATTAGCCCTCGAAGCAAAGTACTACTACGAATGCCCCTAGGGGGATAGATTGGTAGGAAAATACCATCGCTCGTCCCCGACCGCCACTCATAAGGAAAGCAATCAAAGAACACCCCATGCTTCAAATTTGTCACACAACGTTTACCATACGTGCATGCTACGGGACTTGCAAACCTCAACACAAGTATTTCTCAATTTCACAATTACTCAACTAGCACGACTCTAATATCACCACCTTTATATTGCAAAACTATAGCAAGGAATCAAACATATCATATTCAGTGATCTACAAGTTTTATGTAGGATTTTATGACTAACCATGTGAATGACCAGTTCCTGTCATCTCTCTAAATAAATATAAGTGAAGCAAGAGAGTTTAATTCTTTCTAAAAAAGGTACGCCCACGCTCTAAAAAATATAAGTGAAGGAAAAGAGCATTCTACAAATGGTGGTTTTCTATGTGAAGAGAAACAGGCAATCCAAACTTCAAATGATATAAGTGAAGCACATGAAGCATTCTATAAAGCCATACTCAAAAGATATAAGTGAAGTGCAAAGAGGATTCTATAAGTCAACGATGGACTATCTCATACCATCATGGTGCATAAAAGAAAAGTGAAAACTAAATGCAAAAGACGCTCCAAGATTTGCACATATCGCATGAACGAAACGAATCCGAAACATACCGATACTTGTCGAAGAAAGATGGGGTGCCTTCCGGGCCATCCCCAAGCTTAGACGCTTGAGTATCCTTGAATATTTACTTGGAGTGCCTTGGGCATCCACAAGCTTGAGCTCTTTCCTCTCCTCCTTTTCCTCATATTGAGACCTCCTCGATCTTTGAACACTTCATCCACACAAAACTTCGACAGAAAACTCGGTAAGATCCGTTAGTATAATAAAGAAAATCACTACTCTAAGTACTGTTTCAAACCAATTCATTTTTTTTGCATTGTAGCTACTGTAATATAACTTTTCCATGGCTTAATCCACTGATAGAAATTGATAGTTTCATCAAAACAAGCAAACTGTGTATCAAAAACAGAATCTGTCTTAAACAGGACAGTCTGTAATATTCTGAACATTCACCATACCTCTAGTACTCCAAAAATTCTGCAAAAATTAGGGAAAATAAAAATTTGTATAGAAAGACAGTGAAAAAAGAAACAGAACCGTTTGACATTCCAGTAAAAAAATGTAAAATCGCACACTATAGCCAAAGTTTATGTCCTGCACCGCACAAACCAACAAGCAATCTAAACATCCTAAAGGCAAACCTTGGCACATTATTTTTATATTTAAACTTTATAAAAGCACACAACAGCAATAAATGACTCTCTAAAACTTCCGGGTTGTCTCCCTGGCAGCGCTTTCTTTAAAGCCATTAAGCTAGGCATAAAGTGCTCAAGTAATGAATACACCCGGATCCCAAGGTATATCAAAGTCAATTTGAATCAACAATGATTTATAATTTAGTAGTGAGCACAAAGTAACATATATCAAGCAATGATGAATTCTAACTCTCTTCCTATAAACAGTTTTGTTGCAATTTTATCGTATTGGAAACATGGAGAGGCAGAGATGTAGTTCCTCTCTCATAATAATTGCATGTAGGAGCAGCAAGCACATGCATATTATATCTATCAAAATCATCATGTGTAGTAGTGAAACGCAACCCATTAATATAATCCTTAATAAGGGCAAACTTCTCTGATATAGTGTAGTTGGGAGAATTCAAAAAGATAATTGGACTATCATGCGTGGGTGCAATAGCAACAATTTCATGTTTAACATAAGGAACTATAGCAAGTTCATCTCCATAAGCATAATTCATATTGGCATCTTGGCCACAAGCATAGCAAGTATCATCAACAAGGGGTATTTCAAAAGAATCAACGGGATCATAACAATCATCATAGCAATCATCCTTCGGTAAGCACGAAGGGAAATTAAACAATGTATGAGTTGAATAGTTACTATCATTACAAAGTGGGCACGGGTGATCAATCCGCTCTTCCTCCTTTTGTTCTTCGCTCTCCTCCTCATCTTTTTCATCCAATGAGCTCACAATGTCATTAATTTCTTCTTCCATAGACTCCTGCAAAATATTAGTCTCTTCTTGGACAGCGGGGGAGTCCTCAATATAAGGTTTAGCATAGGCATTAGAAGCATAATTATCATAACAATATTCAAGTATGGCAAAATTTTCAGATTTATAAAGAGTAGCATCATACTTTTCAATTAAAGAAGCAATTTCATAAGCACCCTTAAAAGCAACAAATTCTTCAATTTGTTGAACATCATAGTAATTATAAACACCCTTAGCATACGAAGATACGATTCCATTATCACTAAACTCACATTGGTAGGGAAGGTGTTTCTTAGGGTTTTCAAAACAACAAGTAAAATCATATATTTCACATAAATTCCAAGCATAGCATTGCAAATGATGAATTTAATCCAGTAAGAGTTTCCCTTTTTGAGATAAGCGGTGTCGCACATAAAAAGCATGCTCATCTAAAGATTTGCCCTCAACTAAGCTAGTTGGGGTTTCAGCACGAGCACAAAGGGATCGAAGATGATCCAAGTAAAAATCTTCAGGAGTGTGATAGATTTTGAGTGGTTCTTCAACCATTGGTGTAGTAGGTACAACTAACTTTTTTGGTATTTCGCATTTCCTACCCATAACTAAAGATAGAAAACAACTTAGAACAACAAATAAATTCTACTTAGTGATAAAGCAAACATGCACACACGAGAATATTCACCCCACGCTATGACTCCCCGGCAACGACGCTAGAAAAAGGTCTTGAACCCACAAGTATAGGGGGTCAATTGTAGCCTCTTTCGATAAGTAAGAGTGTCGAACCCAATGAGGAGCTAAAGGTAGAACAAATATTCCCACAAGTTCTATCGACCACCGATACAACTCTACGCACGCTTAACGTTCGCTTTACCTAGAACAAGTATGAAACTAGAAGTACTTTGTTGGTGTTTTTGGATAGGTTTGCAAGATAATAAAGAGCGCGTAAATAAAAGTAGGGTCTGTTTAGATAAAGAAACAATAAAGTAAATATAGAGAGTGTGGAAAAGTGGCGGTAGGAGTTGCGGAATTGCCCCTAAGCAATTGACTACGTTACTAGACCGATAGCAAGTTTTATGTGGGAGAGGCCACTGCTAGCATGTCATCCCTGACTTGGAATTCTATGCACTTATGATTGGAACTATTAGCAAGCATCCGCAACTACTAACGTTCATTAAGGTAAAACCCAACCATAGCATAAAGATATATTGGTCCCCCTTCAATCCCGTATGCATCAATTTCTATGCTAGGTTGAAGTTTCTGTCACTCTTACCCTCCAATACATAGTCCTATCAACATACAACTAATTCTATGGTGTGATCCACGCGCGCGCTCATATGATGGGCACCAAAGGACGGCAACATAACTACAAGAAAATTAAACCAATCATAGCAATTCATCAACCACCGATAGGACAATGAAAATCTACTTAGACATCATAGGATGGAAACACATCATTGGATAATAATATGAAGAATAAAGCACCATGTTCAAGTAGAGGGTACAGAGGGTTGCGGGAGAATGGACCGTTGTAGATAGATGGGGGAAGTTGATGGAGCTGTTGGTGAAGATGACAGAGGTGTTGGTGTAGATCGTGGTGATGATGATGGCCTCCGGCGGCGTTCCGGCGCCACCGGAAGCGAGGGGGAGAGAGCCCCCCCCCTTCTTCCTCTTCTTCCATGACCTTCTCCCTAGATGGGAGAAGGGTTTCCCCTCTGGTCCATGGTCTCCGTGGAGAGGGAGGGGTGAGAGCCCCTCTGAGATTGGATTTCTCTCTCTGTCTCTCTCTGTTTCTGCGTTCTTGGATTCTTCCCTTTCACCGTTTCTTATATATCCGGAGATCTGTAACTCCGATTGGATTGAAACCTTCACCCAGATTTTTCTCCGAAAATTAGCTTTCTTGCGGCCAAAGAAGAGCAGCAACCGCCTTACAGGGGGCCCACGAGGGTCAGGGGCGCCCCCCTGCCTCATGGCCCCCTCGAGTACCGTCTCGCGTTGATTCTTCTTCCCATATTTCACAAATATTCGAAAAATATTCTCCATCCGTTTTTATCCCGTTTGGATTCTGTTTGATATGGATTTTCTGCGAAACAAAAAACATGCAACAAACAGGAACTGGCACTGGCACTGGGCAATGGATCAATATGTTAGTCCCGAAAATAGTAGAAAAAGTTGCCAAAAGTATATGAAAGTTGTAGAATATTGGCTTGGAACAATCAAAGATTGTAGATACGACGGAGACGTATCAGGTATCGTTATTTTCTGACCTTCACAAGTGATTTTAGTAGGTATGGGTATATCTACTTGATGAAACACAAGTCTGAAACATTTTGAAAAGTTCAAAGATTTTCAGAGTGAAGTGGAGAATCATCGTAACAAGAAAATAAAGTTTCTACAATCTGATCGCAGAGGCAAATATTTGAGTTACGAGTTTGGCCTTCATTTAAAACAATGTGGAAATGTTTCGCAATTCACGCCACCTGGAACACCATGGCATAATGGTGTTTCCAAATGTCGTAACAGTACTTTATTGGATGGTGCATTCTATGATGTCTCTTACCGATTTACCACTATCATTTTTTTGGGGTTATGCATTAGAGACAACTGCATTCATGTTAAATAGGGCACCATCTAAA
Organism: Triticum urartu; assembly: GCF_003073215.2. Taxonomy (NCBI): domain Eukaryota; kingdom Viridiplantae; phylum Streptophyta; class Magnoliopsida; order Poales; family Poaceae; genus Triticum; species Triticum urartu. The sequence goes on from NC_053024.1 coordinate 516,359,851, forward strand.
TCCATTGAGACGACACTGTATGAACTATGGTTTGGCAAGAAACCTAAGCTGTCATTTTTTGAAGTTTGGGGTTGCGACACTTATGTCAAAAGGCTTCAGCCTGAAGCTCGAACCCAAATCGGAGAAGTGCGTCTTCATAGGATACCCTAAGGAAACTATTGGGTACACCTTCTACCAGAGATCCGAAGGCAAGATCTTTGTTGCCAAGAATGGAACTTCAGATCAAGTTACTACTGGACCTTGTAGGTGGGACAGAGCATGTTCCGCACCAGAGTGGTACTGTAATCTTGTCCTAGAAGTCATATTAATAGACCATGACGAACCTACAAACTATGAAGAAGCTATGGTGAGCCTAGATTCTGATAGATGGCTTGAGGCCATGAAATCTGAGATAGGATCCATGTATGAGAACAAAGTGTGGACTTTGGTGGACTTCACCGATGATTGGCAAGCCATTGGGAATAAATGGATCTTCAAGAAGAAGACAGACGTTGATGGAAATGTCACCATTTACAAAGCTCAACTTGTCGCGAATGGTTTTCGACAAGTTCAAGGGGTTGACTACGATGAGACCTTCTCACCCGTAGCGATGCTTAAGTAAGTCTGAATCATGTTAGCAATTGCCACATTTAATAATTATGAAATTTGGAAAATGGACATCAAAACTACATTCCTTAATGGATTTCTTAAAAAGAGTTTTATATGATGCAACCAGAAGGTTTTTTCGATCCTAAAGGTTCTAACAAAGTGTGCAAGCTCTAGCGATCCATCTATGGATTGGTGCAAGCATCTCGGAGTTGGAATATACGCTTTGATGAGGTGATCAAAGCATATGGTTTTATACAGACTTACGGTGAAGCATTTATTTACAAGAAAGTGAGTGGGAGCTCTATAGCATTCCTGATATTATATGTCGATGACATATTGTTGATTGGAAATGATGTAGAATTTTTGGATAGCATAAAAGGATACTTGAATAATAGTTTTTCATTGAAAGACCTTGGTAAAGTTGCTTATATATTGGGCATCAAGATCTATAGAGATAGATCAAGACGCTTGATAGGACTTCCACAAAGCACATACCTTGATAGGACTTCCACTTCGGATCTCGCGTCGCAACTAAAACTGCCAGGTGCGCATTAGTAGGCTAGCTAGTGATCAATCAGTAACTTGTAAACACTGAGCGAACATATATAAGGAACTGTTAATGCATCTCAATGATTCACAGATCATATACAAATATGTAACTCCAAAAGCAAAGATCAGCCATAACTAAAACCAACTAGTACAATTCCCATACATAAGATCAACATGTTAATGCATGTCAATGATTCACAGATTATATACAAATATGCAGCTCCAAAAGCAAAGATCTAGAAAAAACATATGTTCTTCCTACTAACATGGATGCTTCTCTTGGCCAACATTTAGTACAGACTGAAAGACAAATTTGTTTGTGAAGTCTACAATTCCTCTTGCAAATGTAAGTGGTTTCACCAATAGTTGGAACCATGAGAATGAACCACACATGATGGAGGAACATCCACTTCAATATGATTTGGTCTTCTCTCGATCACACGACGAGACTATTTTTGGAATACAAACTTTAAGTTAGGAAAAATGACGCCCATTGTATAATCAGACCAAAGCAATGAAGCACCTAGTGTTGGCCAATAAATAGTATAGTACTACTTTTCTGCAGTCCATGAAGTGACTATCCAATCTTTCTGTGTCTATTTTCAAATGGCACTTCATGCAGTGACTATACTATTCTCTTGTGCAGTTCAACCAAAATTGTGGTCACTTTGTGTGTTTGCCAAATAGCAATGGGCAGACATCTCTTTCTGCACAAATATCAAGCAGCTAGTAAACATATACCCCACCTTGTATTTTCGGTTTAAACATGTCTCTTCCGCTTAGCATCTGTCATGTTTTGCACTAGACAATTTGATACGATCATGTTTTGCCCTGGACAATTTCATACTGAATTGATTTGCTTGTTCAGAGCAGAAATATAGCGCCTATTCTTCATCAGACCAAGGATATCCATGTTCGTAGTGATGAAAGAGGTGAAATCGATACAACCTGAATTGAGCATCCAATCATTGAATCCTGTCCTACACCTCCAATGTAGGTCCACCCTGCCAATAAATTCACATGCAAACCACTAGTATTACTATCTAATGATAGTACAAAATGAGTAGCAAGATAGTAGCAAACCATGTACCTTCTTAATGAACAGCTCATAGTGCCACCAATTGGATATAAAGGTTTGGAAGAAAACATGCTCCTAATGTTGAACCAGTTGGACTTTTTGTGCAGTTCCACTAAAATCGAGCATCACTATTTGCATAGATATTGAAAGTGTGATTACTATAAAAGTGACACTAGTTGAAGCATAGACTCACAAATCTAAGCATTCCAATTTCTTAATGGGAAAAGGTAGCAAGACTATTTCTAACCACCTGTTTGAAGGAATAAATAAGGCAACAACGGCTGATGTTAGAAAGGCATATATAGTTCTTTCTGAAAGAATGATCGATTCGTGACCTTTCCTCTTCTTTTAAGAATTTTTGTGCAGTTCTACTGAAATAAAATTCCATCACCGCCTTGACAATTCAGTGACACTGTACAAAAGGAAATGACTTAACATTACATCATGATGTCAGGTATGTAGTCGACAGGCATTAGAGACAAACTTACAGACCTCCTCCGATAACATAATGAACATTAATTTTAACAAAGGTGTGACTAGCTTTACCGGGATAATTTGAGTGAACTCTACGCCCTCTATTCCTTAATATAAGACGTTTTCGTGGTTCAGTTTAAAGTACCCAAACGTCTAGTATTTAGAAAAACAGGTAGTAGTTTTCTTGAGCACATATATGGGAAAGCTTGCCACACTTTATTTATGTCCATACGCTAATGCAATACCATTCGAAATTTTGAATACTACAAATATACACTAATCCAGTGGCTAGTGCAACAGTAGAGTAGTTATCTTATTACAGGGTACAGTACAATGGTTTTACTTAACAGGTTTCAATAAACTCTGGCACTGGAATATTTCTATAAGAATTAACAATACAAAATGTAAAGGTAACACGTTTCAGCATTGGTATACTAGCTTTGCACCTGCTACCTTTCAAAGATGCATGATGGCTATATTCTCTGACTTTTGTGAAAAGATTTGTGAGGTATTCATGGATGATTTCTCCGTTTATGGATCCTCTTTTGATGATTGCTTGAGCAGCCTTGATCGAGTTTTGCAGAGATGTGAAGAAACTAATCTCGTTTTGAATTGGGAGAAGTGCCACTTTATGGTTAATGAAGGTATTGTCTTGGGGCATAAAATTTCTGAAAGAGGTATTGAAGTTGACAAAGCTAAAGTTGATGCTATTGAAAAGATGCCATGTCCCAAGGACATTAAAGGTATAAGAAGCTTCCTCGGTCACGCCTATTTTTATAGGAGGTTCATTAAGGACTTCTCATAAATTTCTCGGCCTCTTACTAATCTATTACAAAAAGATATTCCTTTTGTCTTTGATGATGATTGTGTAGAAGCATTTGAAATACTTAAGAAAGCATTGATTTCTGCACCTATTGTTCAGCCACCTGATTGGAATTTACCCTTTGAAATTGTGTGTGATGCTAGTGATTATGCTGTAGGTGTTGTTCTAGGGCAAAGAGTTGATAAGAAATTAAATGTTATTCAATATGCTAGTAAAACCCTAGATGCCCAAAGAAATTATGCTACTACTAAAAAGGAATTCTTAGCCGTTGTATTTGCTTGTGATAAGTTCATACCTTATATTGTTGTTTCTAAAGTAACTATTCATACTGATCATGCTGCTATTAAATATCTTATGGAAAAGAAAGATGCTAAACCTAGACTTATTAGATGGGTTCTCTTGCTACAAGAATTTGATTTGCATATTATTGATAGAAAGGGAGCTGAGAACCCCGTTGCAGACAACTTGTCTAGGTTAAAAAAATGTTCTTGATGACCCACTACCTATTGATGATAGCTTCCCAGATGAACAATTAAATGTCATAAATGCTTCTCGAACTGCTCCATGGTATGCTGATTATGATAATTATATTGTTGCTAAATTTATACCACCTAGTTTCACATACCAGCAAAAGAAAAAGTTCTATGATTTGAGACATTACTTTTGGGATGACCCGCATCTTTATAAAAAAGGAGTAGATGGTATTATTAGACATTGTGTACCTGAGCATGAACAGGAACAGATCCTACGCAATTGTCACTCCGAGGCTTATGGAGGACACCATGCTGGAGATAGAACTGCACATAAGGTATTGCAATCCGGTTTTTATTGGCCTACTCTCTTCAAGGATGCCCTTAAGTTTGTCTTGTCTTGTGATGAATGTCAAAGAATTGGTAATATTAGTAGACGTCAAGAAATGCCTATGAATTATTCACTTGTTATTGAACCATTTGATGTTTGGGGCTTTGATTATATGGGACCCTTTCCTTCCTCTAATGGGTATACTCTAACGCCCCGGAAACACCCGCCGGTGGTTGTTACTCCTGGCGGGATCTAGACTGGCCCCATAGATCAATCCTAGTCTTTTTCTGTGCACTTTGTCCTCACTCGTGCGCACCCGGGAGCAACTTCCCGGTTGGTCACCCATCCTGACAATACTCCAAGCTGAGCACGCTTAACTTTGGAGTTCTGTCCGAATGGGCTCCCGGAAAAGAAGGAATTCCTTATTGATATGAGTAGTCTATCATCCCTAATAAGCCAGGCTATCACATACACCCCCACTCAGAGGAACCGACGTCCTCGTCGGGCCACAGGAACGTTCCCTCTTGGCACATACGTCTGTGCATCCAGTCCGGTACATGTACCATGCCGTGTGCCACGACGGGTCACAAACGTCATGAACAACATGACCGCGCACCTGTCCGCAAACATCTGTGCAACCGCGAGGGTCGGCTCTGATACCAACTTGTAACGCCCCGGACACACCCGCCGGTGGTCGTTACTCCTGGCGGGATCTAGACTAGCCCCACAGATCAATACTAGTCTTTTTCTGCGCACTTTGTCCTCACTCGTGCGCACCCAAGAGCAACTTCCCGGTCGGTCACCCACCCTGACACTACTTCAAGCTGAGCACGGTTAACTTTGGATTTCTGTCTAAATGGGCTCCCGAAAAAGAAGGAATTCCTTATTGATATGAGTAGTCTATCATCCCTAACAAGCCAGGCTATCTCATATACACATATTTTAGTTGCCATTGATTACGTTACTAAGTGGGTATAAGCTATTCCAACTAGTAGTGCTGATCATAACACCTCTATTAAGATGCTTACAGAAGTTATTTTTCCGAGGTTTGGAGTCCCTAGATATTTAATGAGTGATGGTGGTTCACATTTTATTCATGGTGCCTTTCGTAAAATGCTTGCTAAGTATGATGTTAATCATAGAATTGCACCTCCTTATCACGCACATTCTAGTGGTCAAGTAGAATTGAGTAATAGAGAGCTCAAATTAGTTTTGCAAAAGACTGTTAATAGAACCAGGAAGAATTGGTCCAAGAAACTTGATGACGCATTATGGGCCTATAGAACTGCATATAAAATCCTATGGGTATGTCTCCATATAAAATGGTTTATGGAAAAGCATGTCACTTACCTCTCGAACTAGAACATAAGGCATATTGGGCTACTAAAGAGCTCAATTATGATTTCAAACTTGCCGGTGGCAAGAGGTTATTTGACATTAGCTCACTAGATGAATGGAGAACCCAAGCCTATGAGAATGCCAAACTGTTTAAAGAAAAGGTTAAAAGATGGCATGACAAAAGGATACAAAAGCATGAGTTTAATGTAGGAGATTATATATTGTTATACAACTCTCGTTTAAGATTTTTTGCAGGAAAAATTCTCTCTAAATGGGAAGGTCCTTACGTTATCGAGGAGGTCTATCTTTCCGGTGCCATAAAAATCAACAACTTCGAAGGCACAAATCCGAGGGTGGTGAATGGTCAAAGAATCAAACATTATATCTCAGGTAATCCTATAAATGTTGAAACTAATATTATCGAAACGGTAACCCCTGAGGAATACATAAGGGACACTTTCCAGAATGTTTCAGACCCCGAAAAGGAATAGGTATGTGGTATGGTAAGTAAACCGACTCCAAAACAGTTCTAATGGCAATTTTTCTCCGTTTTGGAATATTTAAGAAAATAGGAAAATAAGAAGCAGACCGGAAAGGACACGAGGCTTCCACGAGGGTGGAGGGCACGCCCGCCTACCTCGTCGGCACCTCGTGTGCTCTCCGGACTCCGTTTTCTTGCACGATACTTCTTTTGGTCGGTAAAAATTCATTAAATAATCTCCCAAAGGTTTTGACCACCGTATCACACAAATATCTCTTGTCTTTGTTTCGAGCTATTTTTCTGACAGATCTAGGTCGTCATGTCGTCTTCAAGTGCCCCCAAGGACAAGTTCTTCGAGAAGGTCATCAACCCCTACCTCGCGGAGGTGCTGCAACACCCTCAAACCATTGAGATGCATGAGGGGTTGTTGCACATCCGCGATGTTGAGGGACCAAGGAGGACCGGAAGCACAGTGGCAAGGCTCGAGGCATTGGAGCAACAAGTTTTCAAGTGTCAGGAGATGGTGGAGCGTGGACTCGACTCCAATCACATTATGATCATGGAGTTCTCCAACAACCACAAGCTGGACGTTAAGGACATTGGGGAGGCCATCTTCAAGCTTCATGAGAAAATCGAGCACCTCCAAGCCCAGATCTATGACCTGCAAAATCAAAACTGTGAGTATGAATATAGATTCAAGAGGATGAGTTTGGCTGCAGATTTGAGGATTCAGGAGACTCAGTCATCCTTCTATGATGGTGAACCTATGCCTTGGAAGAGGGACGACAAGCCTACATCATCAACAACTCCACCTTCTTCACCAACAAAGAAGAACTGAGTATCTGGTATGGGCACTCCCCTTGGCAACTGCCAAGCTTGGGGGAGTGCCCCGGTATCGTATCACCATCACTTTTATCTTTACCATTTTTCTTAGTTCGATCCTTTTGATAATATCTTGATCAAGTAGAATAAAGTTTTAGTATGATCTAGTTGTGAGTTTTTGCTTTATGATCCTTCTATGTAATTGAGTTCGTGAGCTATATATAATAAAGTTTAGTGTTGAGTCAAGGGTCTGATTATTTTGCTATGATCTTGAGGGAATAAAATAAAAAGAGAAAGAACAAAAAGAAACAAAGAGATCATATGGGTCTTATGGAGAGTAATGAGCTCACATATAAAGAGTATGATGAATAAAAGTTGTTGAGAGTTGACAAACATAGTTTTGGTCATCGTTGCAATTAATAGGAAGTAATAAAGAAAGAGAGGTTCACATATAAATATACTATCTTGGACATCTTTTATGATTGTGAGCACTCATTAAAGTATGACATGCTAAGAGTTGACGTTGGACAAGGAAGACAACGTAATGGGTTATGTTTTCTTTCATCTGAGATAAATTATATTGTCATGGATCATCCAACATGTTGAGCTTGCCTTTCCCTCTCTTGCTAGCCAATTTCTTTGCACCAAGTAGAGATACTACTTGTGCTTCCAAATATCCCTAAACCCGTTTTTGCCATTAGAGTCCACCATATCTACCTATGGATTGAGTAAGATCCTTCAAGTAAGTTGTCATCGGTGCAAGCAATAAAATTGCTCTCTAAATATGTATGACTTATTAATGTGGAGAAAATAAGCTTTATACGATCTTGTGATGTGGAATAAATAAAAGCGATGGACTGCATAATAAAGGTCCATATCACAAGTGGCAATATAAAGTGATGTTCTTTTGCATTAAGATTTCATGCATCCAACCATAAAAGCGCATGACAACCTCTGCTTCCCTCTACGAAGGGCCTATCTTTTATTCTTGTCTTATACTTCATGCAAAGAGTCATTGTGATATTCACCTTTCCTTTTTACATTTTATCCTTTGGCAAGCACAATGTGTTGAAAAGATCCAGATATATATAGCTAATTGGATGTGAGTTTTCATGAACTATTATTGTTGACATGACCCTTGAGGTAAAACGTTGGGAGGCAAAACTATAAGCCCCTATCTTTCTCTGTGTCCGATTAAGACTTCATACCCATAAATATTGCGTGAGTGTTAGCAATTATGAAATACTAAAAGATGGTTGAGTATGTGGACTTGCTGAAAAGCTCTTACATTGACTCTTTCCTATGTTATGATAAATTCCAATCGCCTCAATGACTGAGATTGGAGTTTGTTGGTTCTCAATAAAGTTTATGATTCATACTTGAAATTGTGATTGAATTGTTACTTTAGCATAAGAGATAATATGACAAGATATATACATTGCTGTTCTAAGAATAATCATGATGCCCTCATGTCCGTATTTTATTTTTATCGACACCTCTATCTCCAAACATGTGGACATATTTTTTGATTTCGGCTTTCGCTTGAGGACAAGCGAGGTCTAAGCTTGGGGAGTTGATATGTCCATTTTGCATCATGCTTTTATATCGATATTTATTGCATTATGGGCTGTTATTACACATTATGTCACAATACTTATGCCTATTCTCTCTTATTTTACAAGGTTTACATGAAGAGGGAGAATGCCGGCAGCTGGGATTCTAGGCTAGAAAAGGAGCAAATATTGGAGACCTATTCTGCAGAGCTCCAAAAGTCCTGAAACTTCACGGAAGTTATTTCCAGAATATATAAAAAATACTGAGCACAAGAAGTACCAGAGGGGGGCCACCCACCAGCCACGAGGGCGGGGGCGCGCCCTACCCCCTGGGCGCACCCCCCTGCCTCGTGGGCCCCCTAGTGGCCCTCCGATGCCCATCTTCTGCTATATGAGGTCTTTCGCCCAAGAAAAATCATAAGCAAGTTTACGGGATGAAATTCCGCCGCCACGAGGCGGAACCAATCTAGGGCTCCGGCGGAGCTGTTCTGCCGGGGAAACTTCCCTCCGGGAGGGGGAAATCATCACCAATGATCCTCTCATCGGGAGGGGGTCAATCTCCATCAACATCTTCACCAGCACCATCTCATCTCAAACCCTAGTTCATCTCTTGTATCCAATCTTTGTATCCAAACCTCAGATTGGTACCTGTGGGTTGCTAGTAGTGTTGATTACTCCTTGTAGTTGATGCTAGTTGGTTTGTTTGGTGGAAGATCATATGTTCAGATCCATTATGCATATTAATACCCCTCTGATTATGAACATCAATATGCTTTGTGAGTAGTTACGTCTGTTCCTGAGGACATGGGAGAAGTATTGCTATAAGTAGTCATGTGAATTTGGTATTCTTTCGATATTTTGATGAGATGTATGTTGTCATCCCTCTAGTGGTGTCATGTGAACGTCGACTACATGACACTTCACCATTGTTTGGGCCTAGAGGGAGGCATTGGGAAGTAATAAGTAGATGATGGGTTGCTAGAGTGACAGAAGCTTAAACCCTAGTTTATGCGTTGCTTCGTAAGGGGCTGATATAGATCCATAAGTTTCATGCTATGGTTAGGTTTACCTTAATACTTCTGTTGTAGTTGCGGATGCTTGCAATGGGGGTTAATCATAAGTGGGATGCTTGTCCAAGTAAGGACAGTACCCAAGCACCGGTCCACCCACATATCAAATTATCAAAGTACCGAACGCGAATCATATGAACGTGATGAAAACTAGCTTGACGATAATTCCCATGTGTCCTCGGGAGCGCTTTCCTTCATATAAGAGTTTGTCCAGGCTTTTCCTTTGCTACAAAAAGGATTGGGCCATCTTGCTACACTTTATTTACTTGCTACTCGTTACAAATTACCTTATCACAAAACTATCTGTTACTGATAATTTCAGTGCTTGCAGAGAATACCTTGCTGAAAACTGCTTACATTTCCTTCTGCTCCTCGTTGGGTTCGACATCTTACTTATCAAAAGGACTACGATAGATCCCCTATACTTGTGGGTCATCAGCCATCGCGCGGCGAGCGAGGTGGGGGTTTGCCGATAGTCGGTTTCCTCAACTGCGGTCCCACTTGTAAGGCCAACTCCAACGCACGACCCCAAACAGACCTTCGTTTTGCCCGGATTCTGTCCGTTTGGGTAGGGCAATGGGGTCGTGTCCGGGGCATTTCTCGGATGCGGTGACCGTGCGCCGAACGCGTGGACGCATCCCGGCCGCGTACATTTTTCTTTGCAAACACATATCTTTTTTTTTCATCATTGATTTTTTGGTACATGGAAATACATCACCAAAATTTTGACTAGAAAAACAAGAACCACAAGTATACATTTTAGAAGATATCCAACTTCCATAACTGCTCCTGTAAGTTGGATTAGTGCCTTCTCGATGCATTCATTGTTGATCTGCAGAGGCTCGATCCTGCGTGCTTCTTTCTTCTTCGAGTGTAAAGAAGTAGATGTTTCTAGCCTCTATTCTATCAACAAGTGCACTAGTCTCATCTCTAGCCTCTATGCTAGCTAAAAGTGCTAGAACATCTACTAAATTGCGCTCTATCAATATATCGTTGTACTCTTCTTCCCAATACCAAAACTTGCATCCATTCTACACAATAAAATTTTAAGTTAGCACAACTAGTCTAATCCGAGAGCACAACCGAAGATTTGGTCGAGTTCTTCCTCCTTTTGCCGACACGTGGGACATCCAGCATCCAGGTCGTGTCATGCAATAAAATAGAGTGGTAGTTGAAGCCACGTGATGTGCATCTTGGGTTAAACTATAAATAGAATCTTACTACTCTTGAGTAACTCCAAAAGCGGCCACCGAAGATCTTTATTGGATTTGTTTTTCATCACCAGCACGTCGAGGTGAAAGATGTGCATGTTCAGTGGGTCCTCTTGCGTTTTCACTGACATGTGGGACCGCATATGAGCAAACAGACGATGGGCTCCGCATGTCTGCTGGCTGGCTGAGAAGATAGATAGAGGAGGGCTGAGCACGGACTCCAAGAAATTTGTTCTACGTAACTAGCACCTCGATATAGTGGGGTGGCATGGGCCATAACTAGCATTCGTGTCTAGCAGTACGGCACACGCCACCCACACAAGTCCCATCCAACACCAATTTTCTTGGAGTCCGTGCTACAACCATCTCTTCTCCCTCTAGTTTTCTCAGCCATCACGCGGTGGGTGGGGTGGGGGTTTGCCGATAGTCGGTTTGCTCAACTATGGTCCCACTTGTAAGTGAAAATGCAACAAAGCACGCATTCCCCCTTGAGCGGCGTGCCAGACCAACCATGTGGGGGTGCAACGCGAACACGGCAGGCTTTTCCGTTTGAACTTGTAACTTGTAAAATTTGGTTCTGCTCCATGGCGCGATCGATAGATAGAAATAACGATTTTCCCTAGAGTAATGAGAAGTTTGGTTCTGGTGCGGTTCATGCATGGAGAATGTAGGAAAATTATGAAGTTGATGCGAAAGGTAAGATAATTACTAGTAGTACCATATACTACTACATGGATTTGACAGAAAGACAAAGATACAAACGGATCCATCAACGACATCCTCACGCCCTAGTGCACCGGGTCACCAACCGACGTGTGAGGAGCAACGGCGTTGGTGCCAAGCTCAACGTGCTTCTGAAAAATGCCGTCCAAGGTTGCCCTATGGTGCAAGAAGGCTAGTGTCCTATCGTCCTCCTCTTGGATGTAGTAGTCCTTGTGGACGATTTGCGCGTAGACATGGGTGATTATGTCGATGGTGTCTTGCTGTGCCAGGCGCTGCGCGGCGAGCGCGACCTCGAGGTGGACATTCTCCGGTGCGACGGCGGTCAGTCGCAGGGCCACCAGTGCGTCGAAGAGGTTGTCACCATAGAGTCTGTTGAGGGTGGCAGGCATCGCTGAGCCTGGGTGCGTGGGCTAGAGGCGTACATCAAGGTCGTCTGCGAGCTTCTTGATGATGGTGAACCTGTCGAGGAAGCCGACGAGGACCTCGTCAAACAAGGAGACGAAGCTGTCGTCCAAGTGGCCCCTCGCCCTAGCGGCCTCAAGCACTACCTGGAGACGTTTCTTGGTGCCGGGCCGCAGGCCGACATTGTGGACCATCTGGCACAGCCGGCTGATGCTCGCGCACATTGCCTCCATGGGTCTAGCTTCGAGTCAACTAATCTTGCGATTGGAGTGATCACTCTTGCCCTTGGGTGCGTAGGTGCATAGGATTTCGTAGATTGGACTGGCAGGAGCCTTTATATGAGAAGTGCAGACTGCATTGAATTCACGTGCGTGTTGGCCATCTACTCCTCGCCCCTCTACTGCACCTGCCTTTGGCTGTATGACAGGTTGGCCAGCCACCCGTTGGGCCCACGTGTCATACACCCAAAGGTAGGTGCGGTAAGTCAATGAAGCCGTGTCCCCCTCCGAGCCCGTGCATGCTTTCAATGGCTTGAGACTACCAAACATCACATGCAGTGGTTAGTTCATTGCATGTAATCCTATTAAGTAGCAAAAAGACATTAAGTTATCTCGCCGATAGGAATAAAACAATACACCATGTATTTATTTACAGAGGGAGTATTACATTTTTTGTGACATGCATTACTATATATTGCTAGTCAAATACTAAATCCAGATGGACGTGGTAGTACTACTAAATCCAGACGGTGGTGCTAGTACTACTAGTAGTTGTACTACCAATGTAGTAGCACTGTACTACCCGTTGGTCAAATTATTATGTGCTGCTCCTCACAGTGAAGTGACAAGACCCTACGCCGGAGATGACACCTGAGTATAGGCGCCGTGTTTGGCATACCATAGTCAGCCTCACCATCTGCAATCACTATCATCATGGCTGTAGACCTAGCCTGCTTACAACTAGCCGTGTTCGACATAATTTCCTGTGCGTAGATGCCCGTGCATTGCACGGAACACCAAGATTAGGGTGTGGACGGCGCCGGCAATGGCCATCGCACCAGATTTTTCCATGGCCTTCTAGATGCGGTGGGGAGGAGATAAGGCTGATTGTGAGAGACAAGGAGTTGTTTGTAAATAGGGAACAAGTGCGGGCATCTTTTTGCAAAACTAGAGAAGTTTGGTTTGTATGCGTCAGATCTAGATCCGACGGCTATTGGTGAAAGATGGCAGGCACAACATCATCACCAACTCAGGACCTGTTTGATTCGCAAGATTTTGAAAACGCAGGAATAGGACACGGCAATATTACAAGTTTCAAACTGATATTACAAATGTTAGGAGTAATGTTGCACCTACGAGGAGGGAATTAGTAGGAAGTTTACGTAAGAACTTTCGTTACTTTAGGTGGATGCAGCATGATCGTACAAACTAAAATCCACCGCCCTAACAAGTCACTAATGGGCAAATAAGTTTTTGAGTCTCTGGCCACTTGATGTTTAAAAAACAAATTCAGCTCCTGCGGTGACTTTGTCATTTAGGCTTAGACGCTTGCGGTGATCAGCACGCCATTCATTGTTGTGCCAGAGAACGCCAAACCTCATTACCTTGAGCACACTTGCCTCTAGAACAAAGAACCTGGCCAATTTAATCTCAGATGTGCTGCCTCGGTAGTCGATCAAATCAATTTCTATAAGATGGAGATCAAGGCATTCGATGAGATTGTTATAGTGCAGCACATTTTTCACTTTCAGGTCTTTTTTGTTGTGCAAAATAAGAGAACATATTAGAGCAGCTGGCTGTATAAGATTGCCATGTCATCAAGAGGAACCAATATCATTCGCTCATACGATAGGGTTGGCTGGCTAGTGATATTTTTTCACTCACTCTCTCTCACTCTCTCTTTCCTCTCATTTACCTAGGAGTACATGAAGAGCTTGGGCATTTGTTGCCTTCCACTATGTGGCCGATGCCATATTTCGCAAAAGTATGCCACATAATACGCATCGATGTCAAATCAAAAGATTTTGGCACCGCCCTCGCGATGTGAGAGAGTTGGCACCGCTGTGCACACAGACCCACATGTATAAACAAATCAATCAAACCAACTACACCAGCCTCTCACTCTCCCAAACAAGTGTTTTTTATTGCCTCAGTCCTCTGTATCTCACACGCAAGTGTTTTTTTCATTGCGTGAGTTAATTTGGCACCGGAGCAAAGTAGGTGATCCAGATTGGGGCACCAGGTGAGCAATGGAGGGGCATCGATGCCAAATGCATCACAAGTGAATTTGGCACGTGTTTTGGCCCACATAGTGGAAGGCCGTTATAGCCCACTTTTGTACTACCTCTTATTTAGTATAAAATTTTGACCATAGATTTACGTAAGAAAATGCCAATTCATTTCACTAAAAATTACACCATTTGAAATTATGTTCAAATACGAATCCAACGATATAGTTCTTAGTGACATGCATTAACATTTTGTCAGTTAAATCTATGGTCAAATTTTGATACTACAAAATAGGAAGAGTAAACCAGGACGGAGGTAGTACTTGCTCTTAGGGTAACCATATAGTTACTGGAGTAGTCTAAGTTACTTTCCACTATGACTAGCCTAGGCTACTATAGTAGTACAACAAAAAAATGATGCAGGTGATCACGTGAGAAAAAAATACTGTGGGAGTCCTGGATTAGGGGGTCTCCGGACAGCTGGACTATCTCCATTGGCCGGACTGTTAGACTATGAAGATACAAGATTGAAGACTTCGTCTCATGTCCAGATGGGACTCTACTTGGCGTGGAAGGCAAGCTAGGAAATACGGATATGGATATCTCCTCCTTTGTAACCGACCTTGTGTAACCCTAACCCTCTCCGGTGTCTATATAAACCGAAGGGTTTTAGTCCGTAGAACAACAACAACTACAACATACAATCATACCATAGGCTAGCTTCTAGGGTTTAGCCTCTTTGATCTCGTGGTAGATCTACTCTTGTACTACCCATATCATCAATATTAATCAAGCAGGACGTAGGGTTTTACCTCCATCAAGAGGGCCCGAACCTGGGTAAAACATTGTGTCCCCTGCCTCCTGTTACCATCCAGCCTAGACGCACAGTTCGGGACCCCCTACCCGAGATTCGCTGGTTTTGACACCGACATTGGTGCTTTCAATGAGAGTTCCTCTGTGTCGTCGCCGTTAGGCTTGATGGCTCCTACTATCATCGATGGTGATGCAGTCCAGGGCGAGACTTTTCTCCCTGCACAGATCTTCGTATTCGGCGGCTTTGCACTGCGAGCCAATTCGCTTGGCCATCTGGAGCAGATTAAAAGTTATGCCCCTGGCCACCAGGCCAGGTTTGGAATCTTAAACTACACGGCCGATATCCGCGGAGACTTGATCTTCGACAAATTTGAGCCTCTGCCTTGTGCGTCAGGCGGTCACGATGAGTGCGGTTTAGCGCTACCATCGGATAGTGTTCAAGAGATCGCACAGGCAGCCGCTCCGACCCTCAATTCGGAGCCAGGTGTGCCTTCCGCGGATGGGTGGATGGACCCCGCCACGGAGGCCTTACCCTCAGCGGCGATCGAGCCAAACATCGACCGTACCTTGCACGAGAGTCGTGTTGTTAAACTGCCAGATCCTTCTCCGGCCGCGGACTCCGAACCGCCTGCGCCCGTTACTATCGAATCCGATTGGGCACCGATCATGGAGTTTACCTTCACGGATATTTTTCAGCACTCGCCCTTTGGCGACATACTGAACTCATTAAGGTCTCTCTCCTTGTCCGGAGGATCCTAGCCGAACTATGTCCGGCAGGACTGGGATGCGGACGATGAAGAAATTCGAGGCCCACCCACCACCCACTTAGTAGCCACTGTCGATGACTTAACCGACATGCTCGACTTCGACTCCGAAGACATCGACGGTATGGACGATGATACGGGAGGCGAAGAGGAACCACCGCCCACAGGGCACTGGATAGCCACCTCATCATACGATATATACATGGTGGATACACCCAAAGAAGGCAATGGCGACGAGATAGCGGAGGATGACCCCTCCAAGAAGCAACCCAAGCGCCAACGTCAGCGGCGCCACTCTAAGTCCCGCCAATGCAAAAGTGGTGATTCCGGCACAGGAGATAATAATACTCCGGATAGTGCCGAAGACAACAACAATCCCCTCCAGCAAGATTTAGAACAGGAGAATGGAGGAGCCAGCCCTCCTGAGAGAGCGGCAGATGGAGAAGAGGAGGATGATAATTACATGCCCCCCTCCGAAGATGAGGCAAGCCTTGGCGACGACGAATTCGCTGCGCCAGAGGATCCCGTCGAACAAGAGCGCTTCAAGTGTCGGCTTATAGCCACGGCAAATAGCCTTAAGAAAAAGCAGCAACAGCTACAAGCTGATCAGGATCTGCTAGCTGACAGATGGACTGAAGTCCTCGCGGCCGAGGAATATAAACTCGAGCGCCCCTCCAAGAGTTATTCAAAGTCAGGTTGCTACCTCGACTGGAGGAAGAAGCGTATGATACGGCTGATCGGCCACCTCGTGGCCGCGATAGAGAGGCATTCCAGCCAAAAACTCAGCCTCCACCCCGATGCCATTCAAATAAAAAGGCATGGGGAGATACGCCAGACCTGCGAGACATATTGGAGGACAAAGCAAAGCATGCAAGATCGATTTACAGATCACGAGGGCGCGCCACTCCGCGAGACGATAAACGTCACGCCGGATACAGTAAAAGCAAATCCGGCTGGGCCGAACACAGCAGGCAAGACCCATTCGAGCTACATCGCGATATAGCCCAATATAGAGGCGCCGCGCACCCCTTATGCTTCACCGACGAAGTAATGGATCATCAAATCCCAGAAGGTTTCAAACCTGTAAATATTGAATCATACGACGGCACAACAGATCCCGCAGTATGGATCGAGGATTTCCTCCTCCACATCCACATGGCCCGTGGTGACGACTTACATGCCATCAAATACCTCCCACTAAAGCTCAAGGGACCAGCGCGACATTGGCTTAACAGCTTGCCAGCCGAGTCCATCAGCTGTTGGGAAGATCTCGAAGCCGCATTCCTCGACAACTTTCAGGGCACTTATGTGCGGCCACCAGATGCCGATGACTTGAGCCACATAATTCAGCAGCCAGAAGAATCGGCCAGGCAATTCTGGACTCGGTTCCTAACAAAGAAAAATAAAATTGTCGACTGTCCGGATGCAGAGGCCCTAGCGGCTTTCAAACACAACATCCGCGAGGAATGGCTAGCCCGGCACCTTGGTCAGGAAAAGCCGAAATCTATGGCAGCCCTCACGACACTCATGACCCGCTTTTGTGCGGGAGAAGACAGCTGGCTGGCTCGTAGTAATAACATATCAAAGAACCATGTTACTTCGGATACCAAGGACGGCAACAGCAGGTCACGTCGCAAGAAACATAAGCGCCGCATTAACAGCGATAATAACGAGGATACGACAATCAATGCCGGATTCAAAGGCTCTAAACCCGGTCAGCGGAAAAAGCCATTCCAACAAAGTACGCCGGGACTGTCCAGATTGTACCATATACTCGATCGCTCATGTCAAATACATGGCACCCCAGAAAAGCCATCCAATCACACCAACAGGGATTGTTGGGTGTTCAAGCAGGCCGGCAAGTTAATTGCCAAAAACAAGGACAAGGGGCCACATAGCGATGAAGAGGAGGAGCCCCGGCAGCCACACACCGGAGGACAGAAGAGGTTTCCACCACAAGTGCGGACGGTGAACATGATATACGCAACCCACATCCCCAAGAGGGAGCAGAAGCGTGTGCTCAGGGACGTATATGCGTTGGAGCCAGTCGCCCCAAAGTTCAACCCGTGGTCCTCCTATCCGATCACTTTCAATCGCAGGGACCATCCCACTACTATCCGTCATGGCGGATTTGCCGCACTGGTTCTAGACCCAATCATTGACGGATTTCACCTCACTCGAGTCCTTATGGATGGCAGCAGCAGCCTGAACTTGCTTTATCAGGACACAGTGCGCAAAATGGGTACAGACCTCTCAAGGATCAAACCCACGAAAACGACCTTCAAGGGCGTCATTCCAGGCGTAGAGGCCCATTGCACAGGCTCAATTACACTGGAAGTGGTCTTCGGATCCCCAGATAACTTCCGAAGCAAAGAGTTAATCTTCGATATAGTCCCGTTCCGCGGTGGTTATCATGCACTGCTCGGGCGAACCGCATTTGCGAGATTCAATGCGGTACCGCATTATGCATACCTCAAGCTCAAGATGCCAGGACCTCATGGGGTTATTACAGTCAATGGAAACACAGAGCGCTCTCTCCGAACAGAGGAGCACACCGCGGCCCTCGTAGCAGAAGCGCAAAACAGCCTCTCAAGGCAATCCACCAGTTCGGCGTTTCAAAACCCGGACACCTTCAAGCATGCTCGGAGCAATCGGCAAATAGACCGCCTGGCGCGATCTGAGCTCGCGTAGCAATGCGGCCCCCACCCCAGTCCCAGCCAGACGGCGAAGCTTGTGCCACGCGTACATAATTACGCATTAAAAATACCATGGGCACAGGTGGGGAGGGGGGCACAACTACGGAACGTCCCAAGACGCGGCTTAAATCGCACTAGGGGCTCCCCGTTTGGTTATTTTTCTCTTTTTTCAGGACCTTAATCTCTAGAAACCCTGTCCGGCAACATTATTGCCGAACACATGATGCAGCAACCAAGGAGGCAGAAAGCTACGTCACACCATGGAATTCCCAGGTGGATTATAATAACGAGCGAAATATTTGATGTAATACTATTCCTCAGCTTGCCCTTGGAAGAGGCATAGTCCCACTCTTTGCTTATCGCACTATCTATATCATTCTGCTTTAACGCACATTTTTGAATAAACAATGCATACCATCACGACTATTATTGCATTCTTGTTATATATATATATCTGTGTGTGTGTTCATTAACGACGCCTTGCAACCGTACACTTTGGTACGGACAATACACCAGGGGCTTACGTACCCCACAATATGGTGTGAAAAGTCCGAACACTTTCACAAGTGTGGCACCCCAAACTTATAGCATTATATGCATCAGCTCCGAATCATGTCTTTGGTCAAATGTTGGGTTTGCCCGGCTCCTATGTTTTGGTACCTTACGTTCCGCTCTATCGGCTAAGGTAGCGCTAGGAGAACTACTGCGATTGTGCCCCGGTTCTGCCGGGCTTAGCACCTCAGTAGAGAAAGCTAAAACTGACTGTCATGATAAGGCGAGAGACTGGTCGCTGTTCGGCGAGGTTTTTCGAGTCCCTAAAGACTTATGCCGCTTAGGGAGAGGGGCCGGCCCTGTCTGGCTTACAGGCGTGTATCGCGCCCCGAATTCGGCCTTCCGAATACCAGGGGCTTCGCCGAAATTTAAAATTATAGCATTCTATGTCTAAGTGAGAGTGATAAAGCATTATTAGTCCGGGTGCCTTGTTCGTTGTGCTGAGCACCTCCCTCGAAGGACCCAAATATGGGAACAAGAGTGCTCAGGATTATCCCGAACACCCCAGCACTCGTGGCATGGGGGCAGAAGCCGAGGACTAGCCATCTCTCAGATTGGATAAACAGCCAAACAGAAGGTAATATTTCAAATTCACACAAGCATTGCATAGCACATATGAAACAAGTTTTCATCATACAGGATCACACGAGCAAGTTTACTCAAATATTACATCCTTTGAACATTCGTCCGCCACAAGACGGGCACCCTTCAGGACACCCTCATAATAAATTTCGGGGGTGCGATGCTCCTTGCCCTGCGGCGGCCCTTCCTTGATCAGCTTCATGGCGTCTAGCTTGGCCCACTGCCCCTTCACATGGGCGAAAGCACGGCGTGCACCTTTGATGCAGACGGACCACTTGACGACCTCTAGCCGTGGGCAGGCATCCACAAGCCGCCTCACTAGGCCGAAGTAGTTGTTCGGAAGGGCGTCCCCAGGCCACATCCGGACTATAAGGCCCTTCATGGCCTGTTCGGCCGCCTTGTGCAGCTCGACCAGCTGCTTTAGCTAGTCGCTCAGAGGCATCGGGTGTTCGGTCCCAGTATACTGAGACCAGAACAGCTTCTCCGTTGAGCTTCCCTCCTCGGCCTGGTAAAACTGTGCGGCATCCGACACGCCGCGGGGCAAATCTGCGAATGCTCTTGGAGAGCTCCGAATTCGGGTAAGTAATCGGTAATTTACTTTTACATGCTTGCTCTGCATATAGAATGCCTTACCCGCCGCTATCTTGTTCATTGCGTCGATCTCCTAGAGGGCCTTTTGGGCTTCGGCCTTGGCACTTTTCGCGCTCTCGAGGGCCGTGGCAAGCTCAGACTCTTGGGTCTTCGAGTCAAGCTCCAACGCCTCGTGCTTCTTCACGAGAGCCTGGAGCTCTTGCTGCACCTCGCCCACCCGACCCTCTTGCTTTTCTCGCTCGGTGCGCTCCTTGGCCGCTTTATCTTCGGCCTTGGTTAGCGCTTGCTTCAGGGTCGCCACCTCGGTCGTGGCCCCTGGCAAATATACGATGATCCTGTCATTGTGCAATCGCGCCTTCTTTTATATATACATATCTATAGATAGGGTATTACTTACCCTTGTTCTCCTAGAGCTGCCTCTGGGCAAGGCCGAGCTCTTTCTTGGACCCCTCGAGGTCCTGCTTTAGTACGGCAACCTCCGCAGTCAGTGCGGCGGACGCCAGCAGCGAAGCCTGCATATGCATATTGACATACTTATATTGGACTCCTGCGATATTATTTGATCCTCTGTTCGGCTTTTCTTTGTGAACACCGAACAAAGCATCAGGGGCTACTGTCTATGCGGTAATATTTTATCTATATTCTAAAACACTTACCTCAAAGCCTGTTAGAAGGCTGGCACAGGCTTCAGTCAATCCGCTCTTGGCGGACTAAACCTTCTGGACCACCGCACTCATAATAGTACGGTGCTCCTCGTCGATGGAAGCGCTGCGAAGCGCTTCTAGCAGATTTTCCGGCGCCTCTAGATGGACAGAGATCACCGGCACAGGCGTCTTGCCCCTCTTAGAAGGAGGCTGCCTGCCCGAGCCCGGAACCACTGGAGGTTCTGGCGCGGCGTTCGGCTGAGGGCCGAACTTGGAGCTCTCAGGGGCATTGTCCCCTCGGCTCCCGGAGTCCGGGAGGCCGCCTTGAGGTGCCTCCGGGACCGTCTCCCCTCAACCCGGTGCCTCATGAGACAGCACCTCGGCATCGTCCACAGGATGAGGGGAGGTGGCGGTTGGGACTGGATCGCTATCCATGTCCGACGAGCCCAGGGAGCCGTCCGATGATACATCGATACTGGCTCATGGTGGCCTGCATAATCATGTTCGGCGTTAGGGAAAGCAGTGCGACAAAGGAATGCTACGAGTTACTCTGGTATCCGAATACTTACGATCTTCCCAGGGGCTTGGCCCTGGGCAACCACTCGTCTTCGTCTTCATCGGCGGCGGTGGAGCTGTCCGGAAGGAGAGTCCTTCCCTTCTTGGACCCTTCGCCCCCCAGTTGGGACGACCTTCCTTTTCTTGTCTCCCCCGCCTGGAGGGGGAGCATCTTCTTCTTCCTCGTCGTCTTCGGGGGAGGAGTGTGCCGCAGAGTTATCGGACGATGAGTCCTATAACACCTGGCGCCGGGAACTATTTCGGGTTCCCTTGGCCTTCTTGGTCTTCTCCGGCACCATGTAAGGAGCCGGAGTCAGCATCTCCGTCAGGAGAGCGCCCGTAGTGTCTTCGGGCAAAGGGGCCGGACAGTTAATCTGCCCCGACGTCTCCACCCAGTCCTGTCAAAGGCATGGAGATTAGACCCCGCACATAATTAAGCTAGGGAAAATAAATGTCCTACGGGACGTATTGAACTCACCGAACGCGCTAGGCGCTTTGCGCTTAGTCCGCGGTCCTCAGCGAGAGAAGGAGGGACCTCGGCGCCCTTGAACAGCACCTTCCATATGTCCTTGTGCGTCATATCAAAGAGCTCGCTCAAAGTCTGGTGCCAGGCCGGGTCGAACTCCCACAAGTTAAAATCCCGTTGTTGACACGGGAGGATTCGGCGGATGAGCATAACCTGGACTATGTTGACAAGCTTGAGCTTCTTGCTCGCCATACTCTGGATACATTTCTGGAGTCCATCCAGCTCCACCGATGAACCCCACGACAAGCCCTTTTCTTTCCAGGAAGTGAGCCATGTAGGGAATCCGGATTGAAACTCGAGGGTTGCCGCCCATTTGGCGTCGCGCGGCTCGGTGATGTAGAACCACGCCGATTGCCATTCCTTTATTGTCTCCACGAAGGAGCCTTCAAGCCATATAACGTTGGGCATCTTGCCCACCATGGCTCCACCGCCTTCTGCTTGTTGGCCTTGTACCACCTTCGGCTTGATATTTAAGGTCTTTAACCACAGGCCGAAGTGGGGCCGGATGCGGAGGAAAGCCTCACACACGACGATGAACGCCGAAATGTTGAGGACGAAGTTCGGGGCCAGATCATGAAATTCTAGCCCGTAGAAGAACATGAGACCAAGAACGAATGGATGGAGGGAAAACCCCAGTCCGCGGAGGAAGTGGTGGAGGAAAACTACCCTCTCGTGAGGTTCCGGGGTAGGGACGATCTGCCCCGCAGCGGGCAGCCGATGCACGATATTCGCAGCTAAGTATCCGGCTCCACGCAGCTTCTTGATGTCTCCCTCCGTGATGGAGGAGACCATCCACCTACCTCCCACTCCGGACATGGTGGAGGAAGGTTGAGGTGGGAAGTGCGGACTTGGGCGCTAGAGCTTGAGTATGCGAAAATGGATGAGCAAAGGAGGAAGAAGGCGTGGATGAAAAGGTGAATCCTTATCCCTTTATATGGGTGGACGAAACTATGCGCCCCCCACTAGCCTGGTAAAACTCGCTTATCCCCCAAGCACCGTAATCGATGGTGCGGTTGGGTTACCCATGCCCGTATTGATGAGAATCCCGTAATAAGGGGACACGAGCTTTGCTTTGACAAGACGTGTCAAAAAACTACCTCGCGTTATGCGCGGGGCTAGTTAAAGGAAACGGTTCAAATAATCACCGGGCCATGACATAACATCATGCTGCCAAAACAAGACAGCAAATTAGATTTGCGAAAATATTATTCCCTCTACGATGGTATGTGGAACTTATTTTGCAGGGTCAGACACTATCCTTGTATTCAAATCCTTCTGTGATGTATTCGGAGAAGGAACCCACCTTGCAATGCCGAAGACAATACTGCGCGCCGGACTCATCGTCATTGAAGCCTGGTTCAAGGGCTACTGTGGGAGTCCTGGATTAGGGGGTCTCCGGATAGCCAGACTATCTCCATTGGCCAGACTGTTAGACTATGAAGATACAAGATTGAAGACTTCGTCTCGTGTCCGGATGGGACTCTACTTGGCGTGGAAGGCAAGCTAGGCAATATGGATATGGATATCTCCTCCTTTGTAACCGACCTTGTGTAACCCTAACCCTCTCCGGTGTGTATATAAACTAGAGGGTTTTAGTCCGTAGAACAACAACTACAACATACAATCATACCATAGGCTAGCTTCTAGGGTTTAGCATCTCTGATCTCGTGGTAGATCTACTCTTGTACTACCCATATCATCAATATTAATCAAGCATAACGTAGGGTTTTACCTCCATCAAGAGGGCCCGAACCTGGGTAAAACATTGTGTCCCCTGCCTCCTGTTACCATCCGGCCTAGACGCACAGTTCGGGACCCCCTACCCGAGATCCTCCGGTTTTGACACCGACAAATACTAAAAACATTTCTTTCAGTGCAGTGCGTAGATGCAGTTTTGAACACTACACTTGTCATCGTAATTTGGGAAAATTATGAAAAATTTGAGCTACGTTGTGATTACCGTTTACTAATAGGAAAGAAGTTTCACCTTGATGAGTATCTTCTCTGTGCACGGAAAGCATGTAAGGAATCCAACAACTTGATCCAGATTTGGGCCGATAGATTTTATTGCCAAGATCTTCACTGTGCACATAGACTGGGTCAAGCTTGTGGGAATCATTTTCTGGAAGACGGTCGTAAATACATCAAGAAGAAATTTAAAAATGTGAATTTCAAGAAGAAGGAGAAGAAGATGAGTGTTGTACCTGAATGATTACGGATCCAATAAAGAGTCCGGGGAATTTGGCAGACGAGTGCACCAACGCTGTCAATTTAGGTGCGTCAATGACCCTGATTTTTGTTGGACCTTCTAGATCCGATACAAGCAATCTCTCAAGGAAAGGCGCATTCTTAATGACCATAACGTGGAACAGCTGGAGTGATCTCTTCCCAATTGATGTCTTGTTGCGGGGCCAGCAAGACACATAAATCCATCGGAGATTCGTCGAGGCAATGTGGAGGCTAATGAACCCATGGGTCTGCTCAAGACGAAGGTACTCGAGCGCAGTACAACTGTGAAGCAGGTGCTCCATAACCTTCTTCGAGATGACAACATCGAGGAGGTCGATTTGCTTGAGTTGAGGGAGAAGAAGGGCGGGCGTGACATTAATCTAGGGAAGATAGCAGGATCTAAAGCTTGCACGGCGTAACATTGGCGCAAGGCAGAGTGCGGACGGCGGCAAAGAGCGACATTGTCCAGCTTCAAAGCTGAGCTCCTCGAGCTGATCTAGGGCGGGGGATAAGAACCACTCATCGAACTTGGGTTGGACCTTGCAGTTGGTACTGAACATGCGGATGTCAAGGCGTCTGGCTAGCCCAGGGTGCGATGAAAGGATCTTGGAGATTGCGGCCATGCGTTTGCGATCCCCGTCGCAGAGGCAGCTGTCAACGGTGAGGTTGAGGGGGACGCGGCGCCAAAGGGGGCGCCACCGTCGGGAGAGCAGGGCGGTCCGCATGGCAGATTTGGTGGGGAGGAGGTCGATGATGACTAGCAACATGTCGTCGGGGAGGCTGCTGATGAAGTCCAGGCTCACCGGATGCGGTTTTGGCTCGAGCCGCCTCCGCTTGTTGGCAGCCTCGCCGTCCATCTCAACCGGCGGCGACGCTGGTGTACACATGTGCTGGTGTGTGTTGTGTGCTGGGTGTGCGCAAGTGCGTCCTTCTATGCATGCCGCCGCGCAGTGGTGAATTGTGCGCGAGTGCGTCCTCCACGCGGAAGAAGTGTGTCCTCAATCCGCCCTCAATTTACTAGCGTGCGGGGTACTACCTCTAGTTTACTTATTTTCACCCACTGCCACATGGGCCAGCACACGAAGATACAGAACACGAGCTGACAAGGTAGCATGTGGACTGGTTGACCGGTCAACTAAACAATATACGAAGCTATATGCTGACACAGTGAGTGTATAATCTGTCGGTATAGAGTGTTTGTGTGAGAGGGGAGGCCCGTGAGAGATAGCAGAGAGAGAGAAAGAGAGAAAGAGCTACTCCCTCCATTCGATAATGTAGTTCCAACATTTTTTTAAAGACAAACTTTTGAAATTTTGACCAAGTTTATAAAGAAATTAGGTATATCTACAATACCAAAGATAAATGATAGTATGAAGTAAGTACATGTTGTGATGAATCTAATGATCTTTCCATATGTAAATGTTTTTCTCCACATATACCTGGTCAAACTTTTCTGAGGTTTGACTTTTCAAAACATCCATATGCTTATGGACGTGAGAGAGTCCCTAACTAGAGAGAGAGAGAGTGAAATAGAAAGAGTGAGTGAAAAAAGTGTGTGTGCGTGTGTGAAAGAGACATGGACAACACTCGATAAAAGTCGAGAAAAAACGTGTGTGTCTTATGCAAACATATCACACATGCATCTTCGACAATGAAAGCAAGGTGAGGAGATAGTGTGTGGTTGTTTGCAACCGAGAGAGCAAGACCCCTAGCACGTTGCCAAGAGGGGTCTGACAAACAAGGGAGAGAGGTCGAGAGAAACATACGGAGAAAATGCAGACATGGGGAGGAGAGAGTGTATGTTTGTCATAGAGAGATCCCCTGGAGATCGTGATGGGACTACATGGGTGGGAGATCGAGTGACAAGGTGTGTGCGCGATTGCAGATACCCCGAGAGATATCGAGATAGACGTATGGATGGAAGGAGACAATACGTGTGTTCCTGATGGCTAGTGAGATATAATCATACTTAGGGGGGTGCTTGCGCCTATGATGGAGTGAGGGATTATGGTACTTATTAGGGGGGTGCGTGTCACAGAGAGAGAACAAGGGCGGAGAGTGTTGGATGGGTCTATATGTATAGTGCGAGCGAGACATGTGTATGTGTGAACCAGGGAGATATAAAGTTTGAGAGAGATTGAGGAGCCCCGATAAGGCTGAGTGGTGTGTCAGATAGCTGAGAGGGGGAAAGAGATATTCCATCGGCTCGATAATGCGGTGCATGTAATTTTTTTAGAAGTCAAACTTTGGAAACTTTGATCAGGTTTACACAAGTATTATTTATATCTTCAATACCAAAGATAAATCATACAAAACTACATATCATGGTGAATCTAATGGTATATGTTTACCGTTCCAGATGTAATTGTTTTTCTCCACGTACATGGTCAAACTTTGTGATGTTTGACTTTTCAATAAATCAATATGCTATGGACCGAGGAGAGTGCCTAAGTCGAGAGGGATCAAGTGCGTGTGAAGGAGAATGAGTAAGTGTGCGAAAAGAGTATGTGTGTGAAAGAGAAAGTGACAACAAACGATAAATTAGAGAGAGTGTGTGTTTTTTCGTTTCTTAGGCGAACATATCACACATGCATCTCCGAGATAGAAAAGCGAGGCGAGGAGATACACGAAGATAGCTAGTGTGTGATTGTTTGCAACGGAGAGAGACACCCCTATAGCACATGTCCAATAGAGGTCTGGCCAACAAGGAACAAAGGTCGAGAGGGACACATGGAGAACATGGACGCATGGGGAGGGCGAGAGGGTGTGTTTGTGATAGAGAGACCCCCTCTAGATCGTGAGGGGACTATATGGGTGGGAGATCGAGGGAGGTGCGTGCGCGATAGAAAGATGCCCCGAGAGAAGTCAAGATAGACCATGCACATGTTTGTGATGGAGACTAAGATTAGCTAGTCATATACATATAGGGGGGACTGCGTGTCCCTACAATTGAGTGAGAGACCATCATACTTGGCTAGCTAGGCATGAGATTGTGTGTGTGCGTGTGAGATGGAGAGAGAACGAGGGAGAGAGATAGAGTTTTAGATGGGCCTATCGAGTGCGAGTGAGATATGCATGTGTATGTGTGAGCCAGGTAGATGGAGAGTTTGAGAGTGGGGGGAAGAGCTCTGAGAGGACAGAGTGGTGCGTGAGAGAGTTACGGGCAATGAGCCAAGGAATTTGTGTGTGTACGATGAGTGCACCCAATATATCTAGCTTGGACTAAAGAATCATACATAGTGTGCGAGAGAGACCTATAGATGGAGTATATATGCATGTGAACTAGAAAGACCCCCCCCCCACGCACACACACAAAGAGAGAGAGAGAGAGAGATGGAGAGAAATAGAGAGGACCAACAAGGTTTGTGTGTTGGATGCATGCGACAAAATTGAAGATTCTCGGCGAGAGAGAGAGAGCAGGAGTCCGGGAGAGGGGGAGGTCGCGTTTTATGCATCAAAGACTGATATAAACCATGTTTCGATATAAACTTGCATTCAAATATTTAAATTGGAGAACATGTTTTCTGCAATCCACACATGAACGGATATATGCGTATATCAAATAAGTTCATTAATTTGACTTTCAACATGTTCATGGAGTACTATAATACTGTACAACATGCTATTCGATTGAGGTGTTCAATTTTGGAGTTAATTCGCTATTTTGACCTGGTGAACGAGCTATTTCATTGAATCGAGATATTTCATTTTGGGTTTGATTCCCATTTTTGAGTGGGTCAACTATTTGTCATATAGTAAATCGCTAGCAACGAGCATGTAAAAACACATTACTCCCGAGCATCATCTCTCCATCTAAGAAAGAAGTGGCAATCTAATATTTCTAAATTTGATTCAAATCGACTTGGTAAGGTAGATGTGGATGCTTGTTCTCCCAAATTTTGAACGAACCGTTAAACATCCTCTGCTCGGTGGAATTCGCCCGAGCAAATAAATGGGAGACGCGAAATTACCGTCCTATGTGGGAGACACATTAATTGGCCCGTTGTGCATCGAGGGTAGGTTCGTAACTTCATCCAAGTGTGCCTTCTCCTCAGCCGAAATGACATGTGCCGAATAATTCATAAACCATGGTCGGCAAAACATGCTCTCCTCGCCCGAAATAGCTCGCGCCCACTATTTCAAAACACGCTCTCCTCGCTCGAAATCGCTCATGCCCACTATATTTCAAAACACGCCCTCCTCGCCTGAAATTGCTCCCGCCCACTATTTGGGGAGAAGCAAAGTTACTCTACTATCCCCGACCCTCAGCACACAGACCCAAGCCAAGAAGCCTAAAGGTAGGGTTAGAACTGTAACTCCCCCTCACATTTCAGAAAAATGCGTCCATAAAACATGGTTCCACTCCCCTCCCAATCCCCCCCCATTCATACCTCGTGGGCGCCAAATCACCTTCTCCTTGGAAGCTCCCTTCTCCCAAGCCGCGAAACCTTAGCCCCTCCTCCATGGCGCCCCCACTGCACCAATTTCACAGCCGCCCTCCTCCCTAATGCCGGAGACGCTGTCCATTTGTCGTCGTGCACTGGGTCGTGTTCCTCTTACTCCGTGCTGCTGGAGCTGCTTCGACGATGGCCGCGTGAACCGTACCAGAGCCGATTCACCCCCGTCATTGTTCACGGCGCCGGAGCGGCTCCAACTTTGGATCCGTCTAGAGTCCCGGCACTGCTTCCCCGTAGCCGTCGACCGTCGCGACATCGCTATTTCCCTGCCGCCGGTGGTCACGGCAACCGCGCTCACCTCACCGACTCGGCAGCTGGACCTGCCTACTTCACCATGCCGCCAGATAGGTCGCACTCTCATCTCAAATCACTTTATTTAGGCGTCAGTTGTCTGAATTTTTATTCTGTGCCAATCGATTCCTAATGGGAAGCAGCACCCCTCGAGGCGGCGGAGCTCCTAGGCTGCAGGTTGGCTAGTGTCTAACGTAAGTGTGCGGGGCCGCAAGTTCACCGCGGAAGCAGCGCTTAGATGGATATCTTAGAGTTGCCTGGATTCAAGGTACTTCCGCCGCCGGATCTGGATGACGGGGAGTCTTTGTGGATTGGCCCGGGGGTGGCGCAACCACGACAGTGCGGTGGGGCGGGGAGCGGGGTTTTGGCCGGGGCCACGGACGGTGGAGGCAAGCTGCTCTGCCATTGGTCGCTGGCTCTTCGAGGAAGATTCCTAACAGTGTTAGCTGGGAGGCACAAGACGGCCATCAAGCCATCCGGCGTAGATCGGACAGTACCAAAATAAAATAAAATCATGTGACCCCAATTTAGTCTTAGTCAACAGATGTGTGACCACTCTTGTACCTTGTTGTTGATCTCTTAGTATATTTCTTCAGATCAAAGAGATGTGTCGTTCTTAACATTATGTGTTATCTGCATCTTCAGCCACACTGTCTTCCGACTCACCGCAGCTGCTCCAACAAGGGAAGCATACACCAGAAGGGAGCTATAGTCCCCACTCAACAGTTCCCTGCATCGAATGCGCGTGCTCGACATGGAAAGCCACAACAACTGCAGGGCCATCGACAAGTCAGCACATGATGCTCACTCCTATGGATGGTGGCCAGATAGGTTGTACCCTCATCTTACTTGTGTGCAACATTTATGGCTTTGTTATTCATCTAAGCATGGAAAATAGATTATCACATTTCATTGTATATTCATGCTGATCTCTTACGGGTCTTGTTCAGGAGTTAACGATGTTCCATAGTTCAGCTAAGATACTTGTTCTTTAGGTAACGTTGTTCCATAGTTATCATCCATCAGCCAATGCTATCCCACAGGCTGGTGATTATAGTATTATACCACATCTAGTATTACCTATGTTGTTCTTTAATACTTTTGTGTGCCATCTAGTTAATATCGAGTACAAACGATACATATTCGGTAGCTTTCATCTATGTTCTCCCTTTAGTTTTTGAGACCTGTTGCTGCTAGTTAACCCTAGTCCTACTATTTATGTCGTCTCCTATAGGCACTCATTACATAAATCTAACTACTACTTGTCTTCCATGCATGTCAGATATAATTTCACACACTGATATATCCACAAGAACCTCACGGAGCAATGTAAAGGCCAATAAACTTGATGTCAATGATACCCAATATGATGGAACATGTAAAGGCACTTCTTCAGAAGACTTGCAGAAAGATGTTGAATCCTCTTCACCCCACAAGGTCCTTGCTCTAACTTGGCCCGTGATATGGGTACAACATGCATATAATGTCCTGGAGTGTATCTACTCTGTTGCAATGCCATGTGCTTAGCATGTTGATCATGCATGTAAATATGTCACGCCTTCCTGTTTTTCAGTACCTATTCCATTCATGATAACATGTTTTCAAATTCAAGTACTGTCATTCTACTCTATCACAATGCCATCTGCTTAATTTGGACATCATGCTTCTGAATATCTTATGCATTGTTATTCATCACTATGTACATCATCTGTCTACCATACCATGTTTTTTTACATTGAAGTGTTGTTCTAGTGCTCTGTTGCAATGCCATCTTAGTTTCCCAATCATACACGTGTATGTTGCCTTAGTTTTTTCTGTACGTATTCCGCTAGCATACAGTTTTACATTCAACTAGTGTTTTTTTACTATGTTGTCATGTCGTATACCTAGATCTTACACCATACTCCCTCCATCCGGATTACATGTTGCCGAAATGGATAAAAAGGATGTATCTAGAACTGAAATACGCCCAGACCCATCCATTTTTTCCGGATGGAGGGAATACATGTCAATATGTCATGCCTTTCTATTCTTCAGTACCTGTTCCATCTCTCTCCTGTAGCATGTTTTATAATTGAAGCACCATTCTTCTATACAAGGCATGCAAGGGGAAGAAGACTATGTTAGAATCTGAAGGGTTACAAACAAGGTCTTTGCAAAAGATCCAAACGCCAGGAGATAATAAACCAACTCCAGTTTTTATAGATACTGCTCCAGCACAGAGAAACCCAACTCCTACTGATAATAAGAAGATTCCAGTGGCCAAAGAACTAGTCCGCTCCAGTCCAGCAAAAATATGTCAACTCCATTCTAAGAAGCATGTGTGTATCCTTGCATCATGAAATTTTATAGCATGCTGTCTCTTTTAGAAAATAAGCTTAACAGATAGAAGAATTTCTGCACTGGTATCGTCTATGAGGAAAGATTCTTGCAGGAATTATCTGTACTCCAATGCAGATGTAAGTACCTGTTGTATATCACTATATTTTTACATCAGCATGTATTTTGTTAATCGGCGTGAATCCAACCTTTATCTGATCTAAATTTAGTTGTAGCAAAATGTATGATTAAAGGCCACAATGTTGATTTTTGTAAGGAAAACTGCCTCGTAGTTTTGCATCCTCAGCTGCATGAATGTACTATCTCATATCAGTGGGTTTGATTACTTTGGTTCTGCAGTGGGTTTTCAGTGTTTTTTTACTGTGTTGTCCAGTCATATCCCTAGCTCTTACATCATACTCCCTCCGTCCGGATTACATGTCGGGGAAATGGATAAAACTGGATGTATCTAGAACTGAAATACGCCTAGACCCATCCATTTATTTCCGGATGGAGGGAATACACGTCAATATGTCATGCCATTCTATTCTTCAGTACCTATTCCATCTCTGTTGTAGCATGTTTTGTAATTGAAGCACCATTCTTCTATATAAGGCATGCAAGGGGAAGACGGATGTGTTAGAATCTGAAGGGTTACAAACCAGGTCTTTGAAAAAGATCTGAACGCCCGGAGGTAATAAACCAACTCCATTTTTCATAGATACTGCTCCAGCACAGAGAAACCCAACTCCCACTAATAATAAGCAGATTCCAGTGGCCAAAGAACTAGTCCGCTCCAGTCCAGCAAAAGAATGTCAACTCCATTCTAAGAAGCGTGTGCGTATCCTCGCATCATGAAATTTTATAGCATTCTGATCATATTTTCTACATGTTTCTTACCCATCTCTCTTTTAGAAAATAAGGTTAAATGATAGAAGATTTCCTTCATTGGGATTGTATTCGAGGAAAATATCTTGCGGGAATTCTCTGTGCTCCAATGCTGATGTAAGTACCTATTGTATATCACTATATTTTTACATCAACATGTATTTTGTTAATCGGCGTGAATCCAACCATTCTCTGATCTAAAATTAGTTGTAGAAAAATGTTAAAGGCGCCAATGTTGATTTTTGTAAACAAAACTGCCTGGTAGTTTTGTATACTGAGCTGCATGAGTGTACTATCTCATATCATGCACATTACTGAATTGTAGTGCTACTCTGGTTGCCCATTCAATCATTGTGCCAATGTTGCTTTCGTATTACCTTACCTGGGTGATGATAACTGTGCCATATTGTGTTAATTTGGTATTGGCTAGTTGCCCAAACGTTCGTTGTGCCAATGTTGCTTTCCTATTATCTGACTTGGCCAATGATAGCAATGCTAGTGTCTTAATATGGTGCAGGCTATTGAAGATAAGAAGACAAACTCTGAAAACAGCAAGGCAACCCCATTGTTTCCTTCCAATAAATCTAGGCCAGGTAATATGCCAATAACTCATGATTAATCTATTTGGTTCCCCTCCTAATTAATGTTATGATGAAGTGGTCGAGACACTCTCCACTATCAATAATACAAGCCTGCCAAAATCGCCATCTAAATCTCTTCAGTATCCTCTGTCTCGAATGCAACGGAAAAATGTATGTTTGTGAACAAATTAATGGCTGAAGGAATGAACAAAATGGTGGAGGAATCAGAGGTGCAAAGTCATGCGACACAACAACTGATCATGTTTTCAGAGACAGTGTAGCAAAGCAGCAAGAACTTGCCCACATGCTTTTGGCGTCATCCGTGCTAAGGTTGCAGATTGTGACGTTGTAGATCGTTAGGTTCTATTCATTTATTTGCACTGGCATCAATCTTTGATTGCCGAGTGGATGTAATTTCCTATAATATATGCTGGATGTGCAAATTTTTTCCCTATATGACGTACCTTTGCTTGATCGTTTTTGGTCCTATGCATAATTGCTCATCGTAATGGGCTCAAATTATCTAAATTGGCCTAAAGAGATGTACGAACTTTAGTGGGCCCATTAAGTTAATGGGCCGTTACCAGGCCGAAAGTTAATGGTCGGCCCTCTTAACTCCCGGGTCGTTAACAGGGTGATATCGAAGCGGGCAACAGGTGGGCCCAATTGATTTCACGGGCCGTTAACAGGCCGTTACTAAGTTTGGGCTACATATGGCCCAACTATACTGTGGGCCTTTAGCAGGCCAAAAGAGACAGCGGGCTTGTACTGGACCATGAAGAGCATGGGCCTCTAAGAGGCCGAAAGTCAGGTCGTATTGTAAATGGCCCAACTGTATTGTGGGCCTTTAGAAAGTCAAAAGAGAAACCTGGCTGGTATTGGACCATGAAGGGCATGGCCGTTAAAAGGCCAAAACTTAGGTCCGACTACAAATGGCCCAACTCATTTATGGTCCGTTAACAGGCTGAAAGGCACATGGGGCCGGGAATTGGCCCAACACTTAAATGGGTCGCTAAAAGGCCAAAACTCAGGTCCGACTACAAATGGCCCAATAGATATATGGGCCGTCACCAGGCTGAAAGACACACCGGGCCGGAAATTGGCCCAAAACTTAAATGGGTCGCTAAAAGGCCGAAAGATGTACATTGTGAAAATTGGCCCATCCACTGAATGGGCCGTTAACAGGTCGAGATCTCATCGGGTCGATATTGAGCCCAAATATATAGCGGGTTATTAACAGGCTCGAACTGACAATGGGCTGCAATGGTGTCAAATCTTTAACGGGCCGTTGACGGGCCGATTTGGCACATCTCGTATGGGTCGTGGGCTTAAATGGACCTGACACAAGTAGGCCTTATATGGGCCGGTCTGCTATTTTTTACTGGGCCGGCCTTTTTCACCGGAATGGGCCACTATTGGGCCGTGCCACGTGTCGACCTATCATAGGTGCCTCCTGTCCAATGAGTAGATGACATCTGTCCCAACGGTGAGCAACACGTGTTTCCTCCGGCCAATGATGATTTTACACATGGAAAATCCCCACTGGTCCGGGCTGTTAATGGGTTATCGGATCCAAAACCGGACCCGATAGCTTAACGGTGTTCCATTACGGTGGATGCCACGTGTCGGTCACCCTTGACGAAAGCACTTCTATGACGCACGATTTATCGTCATGGAAGTGGACACTTTCGTGATGATAATTTTGGTAATGTCATGGAACAATTCTACGACACCACAGGTATGGCTATCTTGATTCTGTCATAAAATTGTCATGGGTGTACATGCATGACAGAAAACGTGACCTACTGTGACAAACACGTATCATCACGGAAGTGTATTTTTTTGTAGTGCCCCTTAGTCCAGGACTCCCTCAGTAGCCCCTGAACCTGGCTTCAATGAAAAGGTATCTAGCGCGTAGATCTGTCTTCGGCATTGCAAGGCGGGTTCCTCCTTCCGAACTCCAAGATAGTCTTCAGACGTATTGATTGTGTCCGGATTTGTAACACACACACACCACACACAACCACAGAGAGAATATAATAATCCACAAGTCCAATCTGCTGATAACTTTTTACAACATGACATCATGTCTGCCCGGTCATAAAATTTTGAACCATTTTTCATCTGCCGCTCCATGTTTCGAGATGCGGTTGCCACTGGCACGTCTTGTCGAAGCAGAGATCGTGTCCCCTTATTGCGGGATTCTCATCAATACGGGCATGGGTAACCCAACCGTGCCTATCGGTGTCAAAACCGGCGGACTCGGGTAGGGGGTCCCGAACTGTGCGTCTAAGGCGGATGGTAACAGGAGGCAGGGGACACGATGTTTACCCAGGTTCGGGCCCTCTCGATGGAGGTAATACCCTACCTCCTGCTTGATTGATCTTGATGATATGAGTATTACAAGAGTTGATCTACCACGAGATCGTAGAGGCTAAACCCTAGAAGCTAGCCTATGGTATCATTGTGTCTTGTCCTACGGACTAAACCCTCCAGTTTATATAGACACCGGAGAGGGCTAGGGTTACACAAAGTCAGTTACAAGGGAGGAGATCTACATATCCGTATTGCCAAGCTTGCCTTCCACGCCAAGGAGAGTCCCATCCGGACACGGGACGGAGTCTTCAATCTTGTATGTTCATAGTCCAACAGTCTGGCCAAAGGATATAGTCCAGCTGTCCGGAGACCCCCTAATCCAGGACTCCCCCAGTAGCCCCTGAACCAGGCTTCAATGATGATGAGTCCGGCGCATAGATTCATCTTCGGCATTGCAAGGCGGATTCCTCCTCCGAATACTCCATAGAAGATTTTGAACACAAGGATAGTGTTCGGCTCTGCAAAACAAGTTCCATATACCACCGTAGAGAGAATAATATTTCTACAAATCCAATCTGCTGACACGTTTTGTAACATGACATCATGCCATGGCCCGGTCATTATTCGAACCGTTTTTCTCAACCAGCACTGCACATATCGCGAGGCGGTTTTCTTGACACGTCTTGTCGAAGCAGAGATCGTGTCCCCTTATCACGGGATTCTCATCAATACGGGTATGGGTAACCCAACTGTGCCATCAATTACGGCATTCGGGGAATAAGCGATTCACCAGGTAAGTGGGGAGGCGCATCGCCTCTTTCGCCCTTATAAAGGGACAAAGATTCACCCTTTTTACGCACGCCTTCTTCCTCCTTGCTCATCCATTCTCGCACACTCAAGCTCCAGTGCCCAAGTTTGCGTATTTCTCCTCAAACCACTCCAAGCATGTCCGGAGCAGGAGGCAAGTGGATGGTCTCCTCCGTCATGGAGGAGAACATCACAAAGCTACGGGAAGCCGGATATCTGGCGGCGGACATCGCACACCGGCTACCAGATGCGGAGCAGATCATCCCTACGCCCAAACCCCATGAGAGAGTAGTTTTCCTTACCCACTTCGTCCGCGGACTGGGATTTCCCCTTCACTCGTTCGTCTGCGTGCTCATGTTCTACTACGGGCTGGATTTTCATGATCTGGCCCCTAATTTCATCCTCAACATCTCGGTGTTTATCGTCGCGTGCGAGGCCTTCCTCCGTATCAAGCCCCACTTTGGCCTGTGGCTGAAGACCTTCAATGTTAAACCGAAGGTGGTGGTCGGCCAACAAGCAGAGTGCGGAGGTGCCATGGTGGGAAAAATGCCCAACATCACCTGACTCGAAGGCTCCTATGTGGAGACCATAAAGGGGTGGCAATCGGGGTGGTTCTACATCACCGAGCCGCACCACACCAACTGGGTGGAGGCCCCTAAATTTCGATCCGGAATCCCCACGCGGCTCACTTCCTGGAAAGAGAAGGGCCTGTCCTGGGGTTCTCCGGTAGATCTGACCGGACTCCAGACCTACATCAAGAACATGATGAGCAGGAAAATCAAGCTCGTCAATGTGGTCCAGGTCATGCTCTTCCGCCGGATCCTCCTGTGTCAGCGACGAGTGTTCAATTTGTGGGAGTTCGACCCGGCCAAGCACCAGACGCTACGAGAGCTCTTCGATACCACGCACAAGGACGTCTGGAAGGTCATGTTCAAGGGCGCCGAGGTACCTCCTCCCCTTACCGAGGACCGCGGACTCGGCGCAAAGCGCCATGCCAATCCGGTAAGTTTTTATATCTCATAGGATATTTATTTACCCCAGTTTAATCGTGTGCGGGATCTAAGCTTCCATGCCATTAACAAGACTGGGTAAAGACCGCGGAGCAGATCGATTGCCCAGCCCCCTGCCTGAAGATCATGCAGACGCTCTCCTAACGGAGATGTTGGCTCCGGCGCCTTACGAGGTGCCGGTGAAGAAGACCAAGAAGAAGGCCACGGGGACCCGAAAGGGTCTCCGGATCAAGGTTATATCGGACTCATTGTCCGATGACTCCGACGCGCACTCCTCCCACGAAAACGAGGAGGAGGAAGAGAAAAGTTCTCCCACCCCCCAGCCGGGGGAGACAAGAAAAGGAAGTCCGCCCCAACTGGGGAGGCCGAAGGGTGCAAGAAGGGAAGGACCCTCCTTCCGGACTGCTCCACGACGGTCGCCTATAGCGGCGACGAGTGGTTACCCAGGGAGAAGCCCCTGGCGAAGTCGTAAGTATCCGGATATCATAGTAATTCATGGTATGTTTTATTGCACTGCTTCTCCTCACGCCGAATATGATTATGCAGTCCGTCCCGAGCTCATCTCGACGTATCTTCGTCGGACGGTTCTTTGGACTCGTCGGATACGAATAGCGATTCACTTCCGACCGCCTCCACCCCTTTCCCTACGGACAACGTCGAGGTGTTGTCTCGAAAGGCACCGAGCTGAGGGGAGGTGGTCCTGGGGGCGCCTTGAGGCGACCTTCCGGACCCTGGGCGTAAAGGGAGCTAGACTCCCATGGGCTCCAAGTTCGGCTGTCGGTGTCAAAACCGGCGGATCTCGGGTAGGGGGTCCCGAACTGTGCGTCTAGGCGGATGGTAATAGGAGACAAGGGACACAATGTTTTTACCCAGGTTCGGGCCCTCTCGATGGAGGTAAAACCCTACTCCTTCTTGATTAATATTGATGATATGGGTAGTACAAGAGTAGATCTACCACGAGATCAAAGAGGCTAAACCCTAGAAGCTAGCCTATGGTATGATTGTTGTTTGTCCTATGGACTAAAACCCTCTGGTTTATATAGACACCGGAGAGGGCTAGGGTTACACAGAGTCGATTACAATGGGAGGAGATCTACATATCCGTATTGCCAAGCTTGCCTTCCACGCCAAGGAAAGTCCCATCCAGACACGGGACGAAGTCTTCAATCTTGTATCTTCATAGTCCGAGAGTCCGACCAAAGGTTATAGTCCGGCTATCCGGACACCCCCTAATCCAGGACTCCCTCAGTAGCCCCTGAACCAGGCTTCAATGACGACGAGTCCGGCGCGCAGATTGTCTTCGGCATTGCAAGGCGGGTTCCTCCTCCGAATACTTCATAGAAGATATTGAACACAAGGATAGTGTCTGGCTCTGCAAAATAAGTTCCACATACTGTTGTAGAGAGAATAATATTTACACAAATCTAATCTGCTGACATATTCCGTAGCGTGTCATCACGCCACAGCCAAGCCTTTATTTCAACCATTTTTACTGTCCCACCTCAGCGCGTTTTTGCGAGGCGGTTTCCTTGGCACGTCTTGTCGAAGCAGAGATCGTGTCCCCTTATCCCGGGATTCTCATTAATACGGGCATGGGTAACCCAACCGCGCCATTGATTACGGCGCTTGGGAGATAAGCGAGTTTTACCAGGCTGGTGGGGACGCATAGTTTCGTCCGCCCATATAAGGTGATAATGATCCGCCTTTCCATCCACACCTTCTTCCTCCTTTGCTCATCCATTTTCGCGCACTCAAGCTCTAGCGCCCAAGTCCACATTCCCCACCTCAACCTTCTCTAGCCATGTCCGGAGCGGGAGGCAAGTGGATGGTCTCCTCCTTACAGAGGGACACATCAAGAAGCTGAGGAAAGTCGGGTCCTTGTCTGACGACATCGCGCACCGGCTCCCAAACGAGGGGCAGCTCATCCCCACCCCCAGGCCCCATGAGAGGGTGGTGTTCCTCACCCATTTCCTCCACTGACTAGGCTTCCCTCTCCACCCATTTGTCCGGGGACTCATGTTCTACTACGGCCTGGACTTCCACAATCTGGCCCCGAACTTCATCCTCAACATCTCGGCATTCATCGTCGTGTGCGAGGCCTTCCTCTGCATCCAGCCCCACTTTGGCCTATGGCTGAAGACCTTCAATGTCAAGCTGAAGGTAGTGGGCGGCCGCCAGGTGGAGTGCGGTGGCGCCATGGTGGGCAAGATGCCGAACATCATATGGCTCGAGGGCTCCTTCGTGGAGACCATAAAGGGGTGGCAATCGGGGTGGTTCTACATCACCGAGCTGCGTGACCCTGAATGGGTCGCAGCCCCCGAGTTCTGATCCGGAATCGCTATGCGGCTCACCTCCTGGAAATAC
The DNA here is from genome assembly GCF_003073215.2 of Triticum urartu. Taxonomy (NCBI): domain Eukaryota; kingdom Viridiplantae; phylum Streptophyta; class Magnoliopsida; order Poales; family Poaceae; genus Triticum; species Triticum urartu. The sequence goes on from NC_053024.1 coordinate 516,398,976, forward strand.
AAGGGCCTGCCGTGGGGTAAAAAAGGAGAGCTTACCGGACTCCAAACATGCGTCCAAAACCTGGTGAGCAAGAAGCTCAAACTAGTTAACGTAGTCTAGGTCATGCTCATCCGTCGGATCCTCCCGTGCCAACAACGGGATTTCAGCTTGTGGGAGTTCAACCCGGCCCAACACCAAACTCTGAGCAGGCTCTTCGACACAAGGTACGAAGATGCCTGGAAGGTGCTATTCAAGGGCGCCGAGGCTCCCGCATCCGCTACCAAGGATCGCGGATTCAGCGCGTAGCGTCAAGCCAACGCGGTAAGCTGTTTTTACCTCTTACAGGATATTTGTCTTTCATAGTTTGACTATGCGGGATCTAAGCCCTCATGCCTTTGACAGGACTGGCAGAGGACGGCCGAACAGATCAACTGTCCGGCTCCTTTGCCCGAAGACCCAGCGGACGCTCGCTTGGCGGAGCTGCTGGTTCCGGCACCTTACGTGGTACCAGAGAAGAAGGCCAAGAAGAAGGCCACGGGGACCCGGAAGAGTTCCCGACGCCCGGTGGAGTCGGACTCATCGTCCGATGACTCTGAGGCGCACTCCTCCCACGAAGACGAGGAGGAGGAAAGAGAGGTTTCTTCCCTAGCAGGGGGAGAAAAGAAAAGGAAGGCCGCCCCAACTGGGGAGGCTGGAGGTTCCAAGAGAGGGAGGACCCTCCCTACGGACTACTCCACCAACGCCGATGACGGCAAAGAGGAGTGGCCGCTCAGGGCCAAGCCCCTAGCAAAATCGTAAGTATTCGGATACCTGAGTGACTCATGTTGTTCCTTTATTGCACAGCTTCTCCTAACGCCGAATATAATTATGCAGTCCACCCAAAGCCCGGCTCGACGTGTCGTCGAGCGGCTCCCTGGATTCGTCGGATGTGAATAGTTTTTCACTTCCGACCGCTACCTCTCCCCGTCCTACAGACGACGCCGAGGTGTTGTCCCAAAAGGTTCCAAGCCAGGAGGAGGTGGTCCTAGAGGCGCCGCAAGGCGACCTCCCGGACTCCAGGCGCAAAGGGGAAAAAACCCCAAGGGCTCCAAGTCCGGCCCTGGGCCGGACACCGCACCGGAACCTTGAATGGTTCCGGAGTCCGGCAGGCGCCCCCCTAGTAAGAAGGGCAAGCCTACAACGCCGGTGACCTCCGTCCAACCGGAGGCACCGGATAATTTGATGGAGGTGCTTAACGGCGCCTCCATCGACGAGGAGCACCACACTATTGTGAGTGCGGTGATCCAGAAGGTTCAGTCCGCCAAAAGCGGGCTGACTGAAGCCTGTGCCAGCCTGCTAACAGGCTTTGAGGTATGTGAAAAATATGTGAAAATATTACCGCATAGACAGTAGCCCATGATACTCTATTTGGCGTTCGGAAAGAAAAGCCGAATAGAGGATCTAACAATATTCGCAGGAGTCTAACATAATTAAGTCAATATGCGTATGTAGGCTTCACTGCTGGCCTCTACCGCACTGACTGCGGAGGTGGATGCGCTGAAGTAGAGCCTCGAGCGGTCCGAGCAAGAGCTCGGCCTTGCTAAAAAGGAGCTCGAGGAAAAAGAAGGTAAGTAATACCTTGTGGAGTATATTTAAAAAGATGTAGTTGCAAAAAATGACAGGATCGCTATTGGTGTCCTAGGGGCCACGACTGAGGTGGCGACCCTTAAGCAAGCGCTTTCCGAGGCCGAAAAGAAGGCGGCCATGGAGCGCATCGAGCGGGAGAAACATGAGGCGCGGGTTGGCGAGGTGCAGCAAGAGCTCCAGGCTCTCATGAAAAAACATGAGAGTTTGGAGTTTGACTCAAAGACGCGAGAGTCCGAGCTCGCGGCGGCCCTTGAAAGCGCCAAGTCTGCCAAGGCCGAAGCCCAGAAAGCCCTCCAGGAAGTTGAGGCGATGAAGAAGATAGCGACGGGTAAGGCATTCTTTATGCAAAGTAAGCACGTGAAAGTGAATTACTTGTTACTTACCCGAATCCGGAGCTCTCTAGGAGCATTCGCAGATTTGCCCCATAGCGTGTCAGATGCCGCCGCCTTCTACCGGGCCAAGGAGGGCAGCTCGACGGAGAAGGTGTTTTGGTCTCAGTATGCTCAGGCCAGACACTCGGTGCCCTTGAGCGACCAGCTGAAGCAACTGGTCGAGCTCCATAAGGTGGCCGAACAGGCCATGGAGGGCCTTATAGTTCGGCTGTGGCCTAGAGAGGCCCTGCCTGGGAGCTACTTCGGGCTGGTGAGGTGGCTGGTGGATGCCTGTCTGTGGCTTGAAGTCGTCAAGCACTCCGTCTGCATCGAAGGTGCCCGTAGGGCGCTTGCCCGTGCTAAAGTGCACTAGGGCAAGATGGATGCGGAGAAGCTTGTGAAGGACGGGCCACCGCAGGGCAAGGAGCATCGCCACCCCGAGATGTATTATGAGGGCGTCCTGAAGGGCGCCCGCCTTGTGGCGGACGAATGTTCTAAAGATGTAATATTTGACTGAACTTGTTCGTTTTATCCTGTCCGCTGAAACTTGTTCGTATGCGCTATGCAACGCTTGTTTTAATTTAAAATATTACCTTCTATGTGGCCGTTTATCGAGTCTGAGAGATGGCGAGTCATCGGCTTCTGCCCCCATGCCACGAGTGCTGGGGTGTTCGGGATAAACATGAGCACTGTTTTTCCCATTCTTGGGTCCTTCGAGGGAGGTGCTCAGCACAACGAACAAGGCAATCGGACTATAATGCGTTATCACTCTCACTTAGCCAGAGAATTCTATAATTTTAAATTTCGGCGAAGCCCCTAGTGTTCGGAAGACCGAGTTCGGGGCGCTATACACGCCTAGGCCGGACAAAGCTGACTCCTCGCTCTAAGCGGCATAAGTCTTTAGGGACTCGAAACCTCCCGAACAGCGACTAGCTCTCGCCCTATCATGAGAGTCAGTTTTAGCTTTCTCTATTGAGGTGCTTAGCCCAGCTCAACTGGGGCACAATCACAGTAGTTCTCCCAGCGCTACCTTAGCCGATATAGCGGAACGTAAGGTACCAAAACATGGGAGCCAGGCAAACCCAACTATTGACCAAAGACATGATTCGGAGTGATGCATATAATGCTATAAGTTTGGAGGGCCGCACTTTGTGAAAGTGTTCGGACTTCTCACGGCGTATTATGGGGTGCTTGAGCCCCTGGCGTATGGACCGTACCAAAGTGTACGGGTGCTAAATGTCATAACTGAACATATGTATTGAAAAAGAAATGAATAGAGAATGCAATAATAAGCTGAAGCTAAGCATTGTTTATTTTTAAAGGCTGCTGTGAAAGTAGAACGGTACAAATAGTGCGATAAGCAAGATATGGGACTATTTGACATGTTCCCCTCCAGGGGCGAGCTGCGAGACGGTATGTAAGACAGGTATTTTCCTCGTTATAGAGACCGCCTGGGAATTCGACGTAGCTTTCTGCCTCCTTGGTTGTTGCATCATGTGTTCGGCGGCTGTACTGCCGGAGAGGCCTTCCGAAGAGTGGAGTCCTGAAAGTAGGAAATAATGACAAAATCGGGAGCCCCTAGTGCGGTTGAGCCGCATTTTTGGGCGTGCCGTGGTCGTGCCCCTCCCCCTGTGCCCATGGTATTTTCAGAGCATAGTTATTTACGCGTAGTACTGATTTCGCAGTTTCACGAGGGCTGGGGTTGGGGCCGTATTGCTACGCTTGCTCGGAACGTGCCAGGTGGTCTTGTTGTAGGTTACTCCGGGCGCGCTTGACGATGTCCGGACGTTTAATAGCCGGACTGGAGAATTGCCTCGAGAGGCTGCTTTGTACTTCCGCTGCGAGGGCCGCCATGTGCTCCTCCGTTCAGAGAGAGCGTTTGGTGTTTCCATTGACCGTAATGACTCCTCGAGGGCCTGGCATCTTGAGCTTGAGATATGCGTAGTGCGGCACCGCATTGAACTCTGCAAATGCGGTTCGTCCGAGCAGTGTGTGATAGCCACTGCGGAACGGGACTATGTCGAAGATTAACTCCTCGCTTCGGAAATTATCCGGAGATCCGAAGACCACTTCAAGTGTAACTGAGCCTGTACAGTTGGCCTCTACACATGGTATGACGCCTTTAAAGGTTGTTTTTGTGGGTTTAATCCTTGAGGGATCTATGCCCATTTTTCGCACTGTATCCTGATAAAGCAGGTTCAGGCTGCTGCCGCCGTCCATAAGGACTCTAGTGAGGTGAAATCCGTCAATGATTGGGTCTAGAACCAATGCGGCGAATCCGCCATGGCGGATGCTAGTGGGGTGGTCCCTTCGATCAAAAGTGATCGGGCAGGAGGACCATGGGTTGAACTTTGGGGCGACTGGCTCCAGTGCGTATACGTCCCTGAGTGCACGCTTCCGCTCCCTTTTGGGGATGTGGGTTGCGTATATCATGTTCACCGTCCGCACTTGTGGGGGAAAGCCCTTCTGTCCACTATTGTTCGGCGGCCGGGGCTCTTCGTCCTCGTCGCTGTGCAGCCCCTTGTCTCTGTTTTCGGCATTTAACTTGCCGGCCTGCTTGAACACCCAACAATCCCTATTGGTGTGATTGGCTGGTTTTTCGGGGGTGCCATGTATCTGGCACGAGCGATCGAGTATACGGTCCAAACTGGACGGGCCCGGAGTCTTCCTCTTAAATGGCTTTTTCCGCTGACCGGGCTTAGAGCCTCTGAATCCAGCATTGACTGCCGTATCTTCAACGTTGTCGCTGTTAATGCGGCGCTTGTGCTTGTTGCAACGCGACCTGCCATTGTTGTCCTTGGTATCCGAATTACCAGGTCTCTTGGTCATGTTATTGCTACGAGCCAGCCAGCTGTCTTCTCCCGCGCAAAAGCGGGTCATGAGTGTCGTGAGGGCTGCCATAGATTTCGGCTTTTCTTGTCCAAGGTGCTGGGCAAGCCACTCGTCACGGATGTTATGCTTGAAGGCTGCTAGGGCCTCTGCGTCCGGACAGTCGATGATTTGATTTTTCTTGGTTAGAAACCGTGTCCAGAATTGTCTGGCAGATTCTTCTGGCTGCTGAATTATGTGGCTCAGGTCATCGGCGTCTGGTGGTCGCACATAAGTGCCCTGGAAATTGTCGAGGAATGCGGCTTCCAGGTCCTCCCAACAATCAATTGATTCTGCTGGCAGGCTGTTAAGCCAATGCCGAGATGGTCCTTTAAGTTTGAGTGGGAGGTATTTGATGGCGTGTACATCATCGCCACGGGCCATGTGGATATGAAGGAGATAGTCCTCGATCCATACCGCAGGATCTGTTGTGCCATCGTATGATTCAATGTTTACGGGTTTGAAACCCTCTGGGATTTGATGATCCATTACATCATCTGTGAAGCATAGTGGGTGTGCGGCGACTCTGTACTGGGCTAGATCACGACTTAGCTCAAATGAGCTTTGTCTGCTATGTTCGGCCCGACCGGATTTACTGTATCTGGCATGATGGTTATCGTCTCGTGTCGTGGGGCACCCGTGCGATCCGTAGATGATCTTGTTTGCCTTGCCCTATCTTCCAACACATCTCGCAGGTCTAGCGCATTTCCCCGTGCCTTGGTATTTTTTGAGCGACACCGGGGTGCGGCTTGAGTGGAGGGCCAGGAGGACTCTCTATCACGGCCGTGAGGTGGCCGGTCAGCCGCATCATGCGTTGGTGATGTAGGCTTAAGTGCTTCCTCCTCTAAATAGGGTAGCAACCTGCGCTTTGGGTAGCTCTCGGAGGGGCGTTTGAGTTCGTATTCCTCGGCCGCAAGGACTTCCGTCCATCTGTCGGCTAGCAAGTCATGATCAGCTCTAAGTTGTTGTTGTTTTTTCTTAAGGCTACTCGTCGTGGCCATAAGCCTGCGCTTAAAGTGCTCTTGTTCGACGGGATCCTCAGGCACGACAAATTCTTCGTCTCCAAGGCTTGCCTTGTCTTCGGAGGGAGGCATGTAATTATAATCCTCTTCTTCTCTGTCTGCTGCTCTCTCAGGGGGGCTAGCTTCTCCATACTCCTATGCTGAATCTTGATGGAGGGAATTGTCTTCGGCACTTTCCGGGGTGTTATTATCTCCCGTGCCGGCATCACCGCTTTTGCTTTGGTGGGACTTAGAGCGGCGCCGCTGACGCTGGCGCTTGGGTTGCTTCTTGGAGGGGTCATCCCCCGTTGTTCCGTCTCCATTGCCTTCTTTGGGTGTATCCACCATATATATGTCATATGACGAGGTGGCTTTCCAGTGCCCTATAGGCGCTGGTTCATGTTCGTCTCCTACATCGTCGTCCATACCGTCGATGTCTTCGGAGTCGAAGTGGAGCATGTCGGTTAAATCATCGACAATGGCTACGAAGTGGGTGGTGGGCGGGCGTCGAATTTCTTCGTCGTCCGCATCCCAATCCTGTTGGCCATAGTCCGGCCAGGGCTCTCCTAACAAAGAGAGAGACCTTAGTGAATTCAGAATGTCGCCGAAGGGCAAGTGCTGAAAGATATTAGCAGCGGTGAATTCCATGATCGGTGCCCAATCGGATTCGATTGGCAGGGGCGCGGAAGGTTCGGAGTCCGGAAAAGAGTCCGGCACCTTGGAGTCATGGGCTTCGCAGAGGATGAGGCTGGTGTTCGGCTCGATCGCTGTTGAGACTGCAGCCCCTGAGGCGGTGTCTAACCACCCGTCCTCGATCGGCGCAGTTGGCTCCAAGCTAAGGGTCGGAGCTTATGCGGGTGCGGCATCTAGGGTACTGTTCGGCGGCAGAGCTAGGTCATACCCATCGTGACAGTGCGGCGCGCCTGGCTGTGGCTCGAATCCGTTGAAGATCAAGTCTCCGCGGATGTCAGCCGTGTAGTTCAGACTTCCAAATCTGACCTGATGGCCAGGGGCGTAGCTTTCAATCTGCTCCAGATGGCCAAGCAAATTAGCCCGCAGTGCAAAGCCGTCGAACACGAAGATCTGTCCGGGGAGAAAGGTCTCACCCTGGACTGCATCGTTGTTGATGGTCGGAGGAGCCATCGGGCCTAAAGGTGACGACACAGAGGAACTCTCAATGAAAGCACCAATGTCGTTGTCAAAACCGGCGAATCTCGGGTAGGGGGTCCCGAACTGTGCGTCTAGGCGGATGGTAACAGGAGACAAGGGACACAATGTTTTTACCCAGGTTCGGGCCCTCTCGATGGAGGTAAAACCCTACTCCTACTTGATTAATATTGATGATATGGGTAGTACAAGAGTAGATCTACCACGAGATCAAAGAGGCTAAACCCTAGAAGCTAGCCTATGGTATGATTGTTGTTCGTCCTATGGACTAAAACCCTCCGGTTTATATGGACACCAGAGAGGGCTAGGGTTACACAGAGTCGGTTACAATGGTAGGAGATCTACATATCTGTATTGCCAAGCTTGCCTTCTACGCCAAGGAAAGTTCCATCCGGACACGGGACGAAGTCTTCAATCTTGTATCTTCATAGTCCGAGAGTCCGGCCAAGGGTGGTAGTCCGGCTATCTGGACACCCCATAATCCAGGACTCCCTCATCGGCCCCAAGCTGAACACTGTGCCGGAACCTTCGATGGTTCCAGACTCCGGCAGGTGATCCCCCGCTAAGGGGGGCAAGCCGCTCGTGTCGGTGGCCTCTGTCCATCCAGAGGCACCGGATAACTTGCTGGAAGCGCTTCGCGGCGCTTCCATCGATGAAGAGCACGCACTATCATGAGTGCGGTGATCGAGAAAGTTCAGTCCGCCAAAAACGGACTAACCGAAGCTTGTGCGAGCCTCCTAATAGGCTTTGGGGTAAGCAATCAAAATATAAGAAAATATTACCGCATAGACAGTAGCCCCTGATGCCATGTTTGGCGTTCGCGAAGAAAGGCCGAATAGAGGATCAAATAATGACTCAGGAGTCTAATCAGAATATGTCTATGTGCATGTGCAGGCTTCACTGCTGGCCGCCGCCGCACGTACTGCGGAGGTCTCTGCCCTGAAGCAGGATCTAGAGCGGTCCGAGGACGAACTCGGCCTTACCAACAGGCAGCTTGAGGAGAGCAAAGGTAAGCAATACCTTGTCTACACATTAAAAAGAAGTTCGGTTGTAAAGTAATAGGATCATCATGAATTTGCCAAGGGCCACGACCGAGGTGGCGACCCTGAAGAAGGCACTGTCCGAGGCCGAAGACGAAGCAGCCAAGAAGCGCATAGAGCGGGAAAAGCAAGAAGCCTGGGTAGGCGAGGTGCAGCAAGAGCTCGATGCTCTCGCCAAAAAACACGAGTCCTTGGAGCTTGACTATAAGACGCGAGAGTCCGAGCTTGCGAAGGCACTCGAAAGTGCACGGAGCGCCAAGGCTGAAGCCCACAAGGCCCTCAAGGAGATGGATGCGGTGAAGAAGATAGCAGTGGGTAAGGCATTCATTATGCAAAGCAAGCATGTGAAGGAAACCTTCCTTTCACTTACCCGAATTTGGAGCTCTCCAGGAGCGTTCGTAGATCTTCCCCACAGTGTACTGGATGCCGCGGAGTTTTACCGAACCGAGGAGGGGAGCTCGACGGAAAAGTTGTTCTGGTATCAGTATACTAGGACCGAACACCCAATGCCCTTGAGCAACCAGCTGAAGCAATTTGTCAAGCTTCACAAGGCGGCCGAACAGGCCATGAAGGGTCTTATAGTCCGGATGTGGCCTGGCGAGCCCCTGCCCGGCAGCTACTTTGGTCTGGTGAGGCGGCTTGTGGATGCCTGCCCACGGCTTGACATAATAAAGTGGTCCGTCTGCATCGAGGGTTCGCGCCGGGCTTTTGCCCGGGCGAAGGTGCACTGGGCGAAGCTGGACGTCGTGAAGCTGGTGAAGGAGGGGCCGCCGGAGGGCAAGGAACATCGCTGCCCCAAAATGTATTATGATAGTGTCCTGAAGGGTTCCCGCCGTGTGGCGGATGAATGTGCCAGAGATGTAATTTTTGAATGAACATGCTTATGTGATCCTGTTTATTTGAAATGCGTTTATTTGCGCTATGCAACGCTTTTGGAATTTAAAATATTACCTTCTGTGCGGCCGTTTATAAAATCTGAGAGTTGGCCAGTCGTCGGCGTGCCCCCATGTACCTAGTACTGGGGTGTTCGGGATAAACCTGAGCACTCTTTATCCCAATTTTGGGTCTTTCGAGGGAGGTGTTCCGCACAATGAACCAGGCAATCGGACTATAAGGCTTTATCACTCTCACTTAGCCATGGAAGTCTACAATTTTAAATTTTGGTGAAGCCCCTAGTATTCGAAAGACCAAATTTGGGGTGCTATATACGCCTAAGTCGGGCAAGGCCGACTCCTCGCCCGAAGCGGAAAAATTCTTTAAGGACTTGAGACCTCTGGAACAGCGACCAGCTCTCGCCTTATTATGACAGTCATTTTTCGGCTTTCTCTACTGAGGTGCTCGTCCGGAAGAACTGGTACACAATCGCAGTAGTTCTCCCAGCGCTACCTTAGCCGATATAGCGGAATGTAAGGTACCAAAACATGGGAGCCGAGCAAACCCAACTATTGACCCAAGACATGATTCGGAGCTGATGCATATAATGCTATAAGTTTGGGGTGCCGTACTGTCGAAAGTGTTCGGACTTCTCACGTCATATTATGGGGTAAACCGAAAGCCCCTGGTGTACTGACCATACCAGAATGTACGGGTGCAAGTTTTCGAAATGAACATACAAGAAAAGATGGATAATGCAATAATAGACTAATGCTATGCATTGTTATTTAAATAATACGTCGAAGTGTACTGGTACAAGTAGTGCAATAAGCAAAAAATAGGACTATTTGACATGTCCTATCCAAGGGCAAGATGTGTATGGGTAGTAAAAAGCGGGTATATCGATTGTTATTAGAGACCACCTGGGGGTTCCCTTGTACATGTTAGCTTCTTGCCTCCTTGGTTGTTCCTTCCCGTAATGTGTCCGGCAATCGTACTGCCGAAAAGGGTTTCCAGAGAGTAAGGTCCTGAAAAAGAAAACATGATAAAGGTATACAGCCCTTAGGGCGGTTAAGCCGCATTGCAGGGTGTGCCCTGGTCGTGCCCCCGCCTATGCCCATGGTATTTTCAGTGCATAATTATGTATGTGCGGCACGAATTTTGTCGCTTGACTGGGATTGGGATGGGGGCCAAATTGCTAGGCGAGCTCGGAACGTGCCAGGCGATCCTGTTGCAGTTTACTCTGGACTCGCTTGACGGTGTCCGGGGGCTGTATCGCCGAATTGGTGGTTTGCCTTAAAAGGCTGCTTTGTGCTTCTGCTGCGAGGGCTGCAATGTGCTCTTCCGTGCAGAGCGAGCGTTCTGTGTGTCCATTAACTGTTATAACCCCCCTAGGTTCTGGCATCTTGAGCTTGAGGTATGCGTAATGTGGTACCGCATTGAATTTTGCAAATGCGGTTCGCCCGAGCAGTGCGTATAGCCACTGCGGAACGGGACGATATCGAAGATTAACTCCTCGCTTTGGAAGTTATCCGGAGATCCGAAGACCACTTCCAGTGTGATTGAGCCCGTGCAATGGGCCTCTACACCTAGGATGACGCCCTTAAAGGTGGTTTTGGTGGGTTTGATCCTCGAGGGATCTATACCCATTTTGCACACTGTATCCTGATAGACCAGGTTCAGGCTGCTGCCGTCGTCCATAAGGACTCGAGTGAGGTGAAATCCGTTGATGATGGGTTCTAGGACCAGTGCGGCGGATCTGCCATGATGGATACTAGTGGGGTGGTCCCTGCGACCTCTTCTGTCCTCCCGTGTTCGGCGGCCGGGGCTCTTCCTCGTCATCACTATACAGCCCCTTGTCCTTGTTTTCGGCATTCAACTTGCCGGGCTGCTTGAACACCCAGCATTCTCTGTTGGTGTGATTGGCTGGCTTATCAGGGGTGCCGTGTATTTTACACGAGCGATCGAGTATGCGATCCAAACTGGACGAGCCCGGAGTACTTCTTTTGAATGCCTTTTTCCGCTGACCTGATCTAGAGCCTCTGAATCCGGCATTGACTGCCGTATCATCGGTGTTATCGTCGTTGTTGCGGTGCTTTTGTCTGTTACAGCATGGTCTGCCGTTGGCATCTTTAGTATCCGAAGTGCCCAGATTCCTTGATGTGTTGTTGCTGTGAGCGAGCCAGCTATCCTCGCCCGCGCAAAAGCGGGTCATGAGTGTCGTGAGGGCTGCCATAGACTTCGGCTTCTCCTGGCCGAGGTGCCGGGCGAGTCACTCATCATAGATGTTATGCTTGAATGCCGCTAAGGCCTCTGCATCCAGATAGTCGACAATTTGGTTTTTATTAGTTAGGAACCGTGTCCAGAATTGCCTGGCCAATTCCCCTGGCTGATGAGTTATATGGCTCAAGTCGTCAGCATCCAATGGTCGCACATAAGTGCCCTGGAAGTTGTCAAGGAATGCGTCTTCCAAATCCTCCCAACTGCCGACGGAGTCTGCTGGCAAGCTATTTAGCCAATGCCGAGCTGGTCCTTTGAGTTTTAGTGGGAGGTACTTGATGGCATGCAGATCATCACCGCGAGCGATGTGGATATGGAGGAGGAAATCCTCAATCCATACAGTAGGATCTATTGTACCATCATACGATTCGATATTTACGGGTTTAAAACCCTTCGGGAATTCGCGATCCATAACTTCATCAGTGAAGCATAGGGGGTGTGTGGCGCCTCTGTGCCGGGCTATATTATGACGCAGTTCATATGAGTCTTGTCTGCTGTGTTCAGCCCAGTCGGATTTGCTTTTAGTGTATCCGGCGCGATAATCATCGTCCCACATTGGCGCGCGCCCCCGTGACCCGTATATCGACCTTGCATGTTTTGCCCTACTGTCCAATATGTCTCGCAGGTCCCGTGTGTTGCCCCAGTCCTTGGTATTTTTGTTTGAGTGGCGGCAGGGTGCAGGCTGAACTTCAGGCTGAAACGCCTTTCTGGCTCAACCACGATGTGGCCGGTCAGCCGCATCATACATTGGTGATGTAGGTTTCAATGCTTCCTCCTCAAGGTGGGGTAGCAACCTGTGCTTTGGGTAACTCTTGGAGGGGCGCTCGAGTTTGTACTCCTCGGCCGCAAGGACTTCGGTCCATCTGTCTGCTAGCAGATCTTGATTAGCTTGAAGTTGTTGTTGCTTTTTCTTCAAGCTATTTGATGTGGCCATAAGCCAGCGCTTGAAGCGCTCCTGCTCGACGGGATCCTCAGGCATGATAAATTCTTCGTCTCCGAGGCTTACCTTGTCTTCGGAGAGGCATGTAATTGTCCTCCTCTGATTCTCCATCTGCTGCCCGCTCTGGAGGGCTAGCTTGTTCACCCTCCCGCTCTAAATCGTGCTGGAGGGGATTATTGTCGTCTTCGGCACTATCCGGAGTGTTGTTGTCTCTTGTGCCGGTATCACTACTTTTGCTATGGCGGGACTTAGAGCGGCGCCGCTGACGTCGGTGCTTGGGTTGCTTCTTGGAGGGGTCATCCTCCGCTGTCTCGTCGCCATTGTCTTCTTTGGGGGTGTCCACCATGTATATATCATATGATGAGGTGGCGGTCCAGCGCCCTGTGGGCGGTGGTTCCTGTTCGTCTCCTGCATTGTCGTCCATACCGTCGATGTCTTCGGAGTCGAAGTCGAGCATGTCGGTTAAATCATCGATAGTGGCTACTAAGTGGGTGGTGGGTGGGGAGAGAATTTCTTCGCCGTCCGCATCCCATCCTAGCCGGACATAGTTCGGCCAAGGTTCTCCTGACAAAGAGAGGGACCTTAATGAATTTAGCACGTCACCGAAAGGCGAGTGCTGAAAGGTACCCGCGGAGGTAAACTCCATGATCGGTGCCTAATCGGATTCGATAGGCACGGACGCAGGCGGCTCGGAGTCCATGGCCAGAGACGAATCTAGTGGTTCGACAACACGACTCTCATAAGGGATGAAGTCAGTATCCGGCTCTAACGCCACTGAGAGTGTGGCCTCCATGGCGGGGTCTATTCCCCCGTCCTCGGATGGTGCAATTTGCTCCGGATTAAGGGTCGGAGTAGTGCCAGATGCGATCTCCCGAACGCTGTCCGACGGCAGAGTTACGTCATGCTCGTTGTGATTGTGCAGCACACCTGACACGGACTCAAATCCTTCAAAGATCAAGTCTCCGCGGATGTTAGCAGTGTAGTTTAGGTGTCTGAACCTGACCTGACGGCCAGGGGCGTAGCTCTCGATCTGCTCTAGATGGCCAAGCGAGTTGGCTCGTAGTGCGAAGCCGCCGAATATGAAGATCTGTTCAAGGAGGAAAACTTCACCCTAGACTGCATCGTTACCGATGATCGAAGGAGCCATCAAGCCTTACGGTGATGGCACAGTGGAACTCTCAATGAAAGCACCAATGTCGGTGTCAAAACCGGCGGATCTCGGGTAGGGGGTCCCGAACTATGCGTGTAAGGCGGATGGTAACAGGAGGCAGGGGACACGATGTTTACCCAGGTTCGGGCCCTCTCGATGGAGGTAATACCCTACGTCCTGCTTGATTGATCTTGATGATATGAGTATTACAAGAGTTGATCTACCACGAGATCATAGAGGCTAAACCCTAGAAGCTAGCCTATGGTATGATTGTGTCTTGTCCTATGGACTAAACCCTCCGGTTTATATAGGCACCGGAGAGGGCTAGGGTTACACAAAGTCGGTTACAAGGGAGGAGATCTACATATCCGTATTGCCAGGCTTGCCTTCCATGCCAAGGAGAGTCCCATCCGGACACGGGACGAAGTCTTCAATCTTGTATCTTCATAGTCCAACAGTCTGGCCAAAGGATATAGTCCGGTTGTTCGAAGACCCCCTAATCCAGGACTCCCTCAGTGCCGTTTACACAGCCCTTGGGAGTAGGCGAATTTTAAGGCGAGTGGGGAGGCATTCAATATTCACTGCCCTAATAAGGAGATAAGAATCCCCTTTTTTCTACCACGCCTTCTCTCTTCCTCTGCCCTTACACTCTTGAGCTCCAGCGCCCAAGTACGCATCTTTTTCCCACTCGAGCAATCCCTCAACCATGTCCGGATCCGGAGGTCAAGGCAAGTGGATGGCCTCCTCCGTCAAGGAGGAGGACATTGCCGAGCTTCGGGCGGCCGGATACCTGGCGAAGGAAATCGCCTACCGTCTTCCAGCCCCGGGAAAAATTGTCCCCATGCCGAAGCCCAACGAGAGCGTAGTATTCATCCCTCATTTCTTCCGCGGGCTAGGGTTTCCACTCCACCTCTTCGTCCGCGGGCTTATGTTCTATTACGGGCTAGATTTCCATGATCTATCCCCAAACTCCTTCCTCAACATCTCGGCATTCATCGTCGTGTGTGAGGCCTTCCTCCGCATCCAACCCCACTTCGGGCTGTGGCTCAAGGTCTTCAACGTGAAGCTGAAGGTGGTGGATGGCCAGCACGCGAGTGCGGAGGCGCCATGGTGAGCAAGCTGGCCAATGTCTCCTGGGCAAAAGGCATTTTCCTGGAGACTGTAAAAGAATGGCAGAAACATTGGTTCTACATCACGGAACCCCGCGGCGCCACCTGGGCCGCAGCTGCCGAATTCAACTCCGGCGCTCCCACGCGACTCACCTCCTGGATCAAGAAGAGCCCGAACTGGTGTTCTCTAGACGAGATGACAGCGCTGCAGATGCGCATTCAAAGCATGGTGGATAAAGACATCAAGCTCATCGACGTAATCCAAGTGATGCTGGTGCGCCGGATCCTCCCCTGCCAAAGCCGAAGCCGCCCTCTATGGGAGTTCAATCCGAAGAAGCACCATACTCTGGAGAGGCTCTTCAAAACAACTCACGAAGATGCCTCGAAGTTGCTCTTCAAGGGCAACGATATACTGCCGGCCATAGATTCAGACTGCGGGCACGACATTAACCACCTCCCCAACGAGGTATGTTATCTTCAACACATCCCCTACTTTCTTTTTTCAAGGCTGATATCTAAGCTTTTATTATCATTGCTTCTTCAGAACTAGCTGAAGAGGGCGAAGCAGATCTGGTGTCCGGCTCCACTGCCTGAAGAACCAGTCATCTCGTGTTTAGTGAAGATGCTGGAGCCGGCGCCCTATAAGGCACCGGAGAAGAAGGCCACAGGAAAGGCCAAGGGGGTCTGGAGTGGCCCCCACCATAAGGGCGCTTCGGACGTGACGTCCGAAGACAAGACCCGCTCATCCGCCGCCGAAGATGACGATGATGAGGAGGAGGAAGAAAGCAATTCTCCCCCTGATGGGGGAGGAAGAAGAGGGCGGCCTCCACAATTATGGAGGCAGAGGCGTCCAAGAAGGGGAAAGGCCCACTCATGGGCAGCTCCGCATGGGACGTCGAAAGCAGTCCGGAGCAACGCCCCCGCACTAAGCCTATGGCTGCATCGTAAGTGCCAAGCCTCATATCTGCCCATAAATCAAGTCTCTCCTCCTCATCGTACTAACATGATTGGTTATGTTATTACAGTCCGGCCCACGATCGCCCCCAGCGATCCTCGTCAGGAGGTTCGTTGGATTCAAAGGGGATGGCCAGCGAGTCACCGCCGACCGCTCACTCCCCCAAGGCCAAGGACGATGCGGATGTGCTGTCCTGAAGGACTTTCCCAGGCCGAGGAGAGGCTCAGGAGGTGCCAGAAGGCGATGCCTCCGTCGCTGGACACCAGGGGGAGTCGATCTCCATGGAGACTGGTGATGAGGAGGGTCGTATTCAGTTCGGCCTCAGCTGGACTCGATTCCGGAGACCGATACGGCTCCAGAATCCGGCACGCAACCTCCTTCAAAAGAAGGGGGTATGCCTATCCCGCCGGTGACCTCTGTCCAACCAGGGGCATCGGATAATCTACTGGAAGCGCTGCGAGGCGCTTCCATTGTGGATGAGCACGGTAATTGAAAATGCTCAGCCTGCCAAGAGCGGACTAACCGAAGCCTGCAGCAGCCTGCTGACAGGTTTTGAGGTAAGCGGTGCAAAAAGAGAAAATCCCAATATAGACAGTAGCCCCTCAGACACTGCCCGGTGTTAGGAAAAAAAACCAGACAGAGGATCAATCCTTTATTGCAGGTGAGGGAGTCCTGGATTAGGGGGTGTTCGGATGGCCGGACTATACGTTCAGCTGGACTCCTGGACTATGAAGATACAAGATTGAAGACTTCATCCCGTGTCCGGAAGGGACTTTCCTTGGCGTGGAAGGCAAGCTTGGCGATACGGATATGTAGATCTCCTACCATTGTAACCGACTTTGTGTAACCCTAACCCTCTCCGGTGTCTATATAGACCGGAGGGTTTTAGTCCGTAGGACAACGTACACATCAACAATCATACCATAGGCTAGCTTCTAGGGTTTAGCCTCTTCGATCTCGTGGTAGATCTACTCTTGTACTACCCATATCATCAATATTAATCAAGCAGGACGTAGGGTTTTACCTCCATCGAGAGGGCCCGAACCTAGGTAAAACTTCGTGTCCCTTGCCTCCTGTTACCATCCGGCCTAGACGCACAGTTCGGGACCCCCTACCCGAGATCCGCCGGTTTTGACACCGACATTGGTGCTTTCATTGAGAGTTCCTCTGTGTCGTCGCCGTCAGGCTCGATGGCTCCTATGATCATCAATAGCGATGCAGTCCAAGGTGAGACCTTCCTCCCCGGACAGATCTTCGTCTTCGGCGGCTTCGCACTACGGGCCAATTCGCTTGGCCGTCTGGAGCAGATCGAAAGCTACGCCCCTGGCCGTCAGGTCAGATTTGGAAGTTTAAACTACACGACTGACATCCGCAGAGACTTGATCTTCGACGGATTCGATCCACTGCCGAGCGCGCCGCACTGTCATGACGAGCATGATCTAGCTCTGCCGCCGAACAGTGCCCTGGAGGCCGCACCCGCATCGGCTCCGACCCATAATTCGGAGCCAACTGCGCCGATCAAGGATGGGCGGTTGGACGCCACCTCGGGGGCTGCGACCCCAACGGCGATTGAGCCGAACACCAGCCCCGTACTCTGCGAGAATCGTGACTCCAAGGAGCCGGACTCCTCTCCGGACTCCGAACCCTCCGCGCCCCTGCTGATCGAATCCGATTGGGCGCCGATCATGGAGTTCACTGCCGCGGACATCTTTCAGCACTCGCCTTTCGGCGATATCCTGAAGTTACTGAAGTCTCTCTCTTTGTCAGGAGACCCCTGGCCGGACTACGGTCAGCAAGGTTGGGGTACGGACGATGAAGAAATTCAAAGCCCACCCACCACCCACTTTGTAGCCACTGTCGACGACTTAACCGACATGCTCGACTTCGACTCCGAAGACATCGACGGTATGCACGACGATCAAGGAGATGATGAACCAGCGCCTACTAGGCCCTGGAAAGCCACCTCGTCATATGACATATACACGGTGGACACCCCAAAAGAGGGAGATGGCGATGGAACAGCGGAGGATGACCCCTCCAAGAAATAGCCTAAGCGCCGGCGTCAGCAGCGCCACTCAAAATCCCGCCAAAACAAATACGGTGATTCCAGCACGGGAGATAATAATACTCCGGAAAGCGCCGAAGAAAACCCCCTCCAGCAAGATTTAGCACAGGAGGATGGAGAAACCAGCCCTCATGAGAGAGCGGCAGACAGAGAGGTCGACGACGATAATTACATGCCTCCCTCCGAAGACGAGGCAAGCCTCGACGATGACGAATTCATCGTGCCAGAGGATCCTATCGACCAAGAGCGTTTTCAACGCAGGCTTATGGCCATGGCAAGAAGCCTCAAGAAAAAACAGCAACAGCTTAGAGCTGATCAAGATTTGCTAGTCGACAGATGGACTGAAGTCCTTGCGGCCGAAGAGCATAAACTCGAACGCCCCTCCAAGAGCTACCCAAAGCGTAGGTTGCTACCCCGATTAGAGGAGGAAGCACTTGATGCGGCCGACCGGCCACCTTGTGGCCGCGACAGAGAGGCCTCTCGGCCCCCCACTCAAGCCACACCCCGTACTAAGGCACGGGAGTATGCACCGGACTTACGAGACATGTTGGAGGACAAGGCAAGGCAAACAAGATCGATCTACGGATCGCGTGGGCGCCCCACGGCTCGAGACGGTAACCGTCACGCCGGCCAAAAATTCAGCAGGGCCGAACACAGTAGACAAGGCTCATTGGAGCTACGTCATGATATAGCCCAGTACAGAGGTGCCGCACACCCACTATGCTTTACATACGAAATAATGGATCATCAAATACCCGAGGGTTTCAAACTCGTAAACATCGAATCATATGATGGCACAACAGATCCTGCGGTATGGATCGAGGATTATCTCCTTCATATCCACATGGCCCACGGCGATGATTTCCACGCCATCAAATACCTCCCACTCAAGCTTAAAGGACCAGCTCGACATTGCTTAACAGCTTGCCAACAAGATCAATTAGTTGTTGGGAGGACCTGGAAGCCGCATTCCTCGACAATTTCCAGGGCACTTATGTGCGACCCCCAGACGCCGATGACCTAAGTCACATAATTCAGCGGCCAGAGGAATCGGCCAGGCAATTCTGGACATGGTTCCTAACAAAGAAAAATCAAATAGTCGACTCTCCAGACGCTGAGGCCCTAGCAGCCTTCAAGCACAATATCCGTGACGAGTGGCTGGCCCGGCACCTTGGACAGGAAAAGCCGAAATCTATGGCAGCACTCACGACACTCATGACCCGCTTTTGTGCGGGAGAAGACAACTGGCTTGCTCGTAGCAACAATATGACCAAGAACCCTGGTAATTCGGACACCTGGGACAGTAGTGGCAGGTCGCGTCACAACAAGCAGAAGCGCCGCATTAACAGCGACAATGCTGAGGATACAGCAGTTAATGCCGGATTCAGAGGCTCTAAATTCGGTCAACGGAAAAAGCCATTCAAAAGGAATCCTAGGGGCCCGTCTAGTTTGGACCGAATACTCGACCGCTTGTGCCAGATACATGGCACCCCCAAAAAGCCGGCCAATCACACCAACAGGGATTGTTGGGTGTTCAAGCAGGCAGGCAAGTTAAACACCGAAAATGAAGACAAGGGGCTGCATAGCGATGAAGACGAGGAGCCCCGGCCGCCAAACAACAGTGGACGGAAGGGTTTTCCCCCACAAGTGCGGACGGTGAACATGATATACGCAACCCACGTCCCCAAAAGGGAGCGGAAGCGCGCGTTAAGGGACGTATACGCGGTAGAGCCAGTCGCCCCAAAGTTCAACCCATGGTCCTCTTGCCCGATCACCTTTGATCGAAGGGACCATCCCACTGGCATCCGTCATGGCGGATTCGCCACATTGGTTCTAGACCCAATCATTGACGGATTTCATCTCACTAGAGTCCTTATGGACGGCGGCAGCAGCCTGAACCTGCTTTACCAGGATACAGTGCGGAAAATGGGCATAGATCCCTCGAGGATTAAGCCCACCAAAACAACCTTTAAAGGCGTAATACCAGGTGTAGAGGCCAACTGTACAGGCTCAGTCACACTTGAGGTGGTCTTCGGATCTCCGGATAATTTCCGAAGCGAGGAGTTAATCTTCGACATGGTCCCGTTTCGCAGTGGTTATCACGCACTTCTCGGGCGAACCGCATTCGCTAAGTTCAATGCGGTACCGCACTACGCATACCTTAAGCTCAAGATGCCAGGCCCTCGAGGAGTAATTACGGTCAATGGAAACACCGAACGCTCCCTCCAAACGGAGGAGCACACGGCGGCCCTTGCAGCGGAAGTACAAAGCAGCCTCTCCAGGCAGTTCTCCAGTCCGGCCACTAAACGACCGGACACCGTCAAGCGTGCCCGGAGTAACCTACAACAAGACCGCCTGGCATGATCCGAGCAGGCGTAGCAATGCGGCCCCAACCCCAACCCTCGCAAAAAGGCGACGCCAGTACTTCGCGTATGTAACTATGCTCTAGAGATACCATGGGTACAGGGGGAGGGGCACCATCACGGCACGCCCAAAACACGGCTTAAACCATACCAGGGGCTGCCGATTTTTTAATTTTCTCTTACTTTTAGGACTCCATCCTTCGGAAGGCCTGTTCGGCAGTTCAATTGCCGCACAAACGATGCAAGAACCAGGGAAGCAGACAAGCCACGCCGCATTGCGGAACTCCCAGGTGGTCTCTATCACGAGCAGTATACCTGTTCCGCATACTATTCCGCAGCTTGCCCCTGGAACGGACATGTTAACTAGTCCAACCTTCCACTTATCGCATTATTTGTATCGTTCTGCTTTGATCGCAGCCCTTTTTAATAAACAATGCATAGCTTTCGTCTATTTTTGCATTATCTTTTTTCTTTATATATGTTCCTTAACGACATGTTGCACCCGTACATTTTGGTACGGCCAAAATACGCCAGGGGCTTTAATACCCCTCAATATGGTGTGAGAAGTGCGAACACTTTAACAAGTGCGGCACCCCGAACTTATAGCATTATATGCATCGGCTCCGAATCATGTCTTGGGTCAATAGTTGGGTTTGCCCGGCTCCTATGTTTTGGTGCCTTACGTTCCGCTATATCGGCTAAGGTAGCACTAGGAGAACCACTGCGATTGTGCCCTAGTTGAGCTGGGTCGAGCACCTCAGTGGAGAAAGCTAAAACTGACTGTCATGATGAAGCGAGAGCTGGTCGCTGTTCGAGAGGTTTTTCGAGTCCCTAAAGACTTATGCCGCTTAGGGCGAGGAGCCGGCTCTGTCCGGCCAAGGCGTGGATAGCGCCCCGAACTCGGTCTTCTGAATACTAGGGGCTTCGCCAAAATTTAAAATTATAGAATTCTATGGCTAAGTGAAAGTGTTCACGCATTATAGTCCGATTGCCTTGTTCGTTGGGCTGAGCGCCTCCCTCGAAGGCCCAAACATGGGGAAAAAAGCGCTCAGGTTTATCCCCGAACACCCCAGCACTAGCGGCACGGGGGCAGAAGCCGACGACTCGCCATCTCTCAGAATTGATAAACAGCCGCACAGAAGGTAATATTTTAAATTCCAACAGCATTGCTTAGCGCATATAAACAAGTTAAACAAGTTTTCAGCGCACAGGACAAAATGAGCAAGTTTCACTCAAAAATTACATCCCTAGAACATTCATCCGCCACAAGGCAGGCACCCTTCAGAACATCCTTATAGTAATTCTCGGGCTTGCGATGCTCTTTCCCCGGCGGTGGCCCGTCCTTCACAAGCTTCT
This sequence comes from Triticum urartu, assembly GCF_003073215.2. Taxonomy (NCBI): domain Eukaryota; kingdom Viridiplantae; phylum Streptophyta; class Magnoliopsida; order Poales; family Poaceae; genus Triticum; species Triticum urartu. The sequence continues at coordinate 516,420,119 of NC_053024.1, forward strand.
CAGCATCCAGCTTGCCCCAGTGCACCTTAGCACGGGCAAGGGCCCTACGGGCACCTTCAATGCAGACGGAGCGCTTGATGACTTCGAGCCTTGGACAGGCCTCCACCAGCCGCCGCACCAGCCCGAAATAGCTCCCAGGCAGAGCCCCTCCAGGCCACAGCCGACAATGAGGCCCTTCATGGCCTGTTCGGCCGCCTTGTGGAGCTCGACCAGTTGCTTCAGCTGGTCGCTCAGGGCACGGGGTGTCCGGCCTCAGCATACTGAGACCAGAACACCTTCTCTGTCGAGCTGCCCTCCTGCTCGATAGAATGCGGCGGCATCGACACACTCCGGGGAAAGATCTGCAACGCTCCTGGAGAGCTCCGATTCGGGTAAGTAACAAGTAACTCACGTTTATGTGTTTGCTTTGCATAAAGAATGCCTTACCCGCAGCTATCTTCTTCACCTCATCCAACTCCTGGAGGGTCTTCTGGGATTCGGCCTTGGCAGACTTGGCATTTTCAATAGCCACCGCGAGCTCGGACGCTCGCGTCTTTGAGTCAAGCTCCAAACTCTCATGTTTTTCCATGAGAGCCTGGAGCTCTTGCCGCACCTTGCCAACCTCGGCCTCATACTTCTCCCGCTCGGTCCGCTCCGAGGCCGCCCTCTTCTCGGCCTCGACCAGCTCTTGCTTAAGGGTCGCCACTTTAGACGTGGCCCCTACAATAACCACGGTAATCCTGTCATTCTTTGCAATTGCGCCTTTTTATATATATATTTAAAAACAAGGTATTTCTTACCTTCATTGTCCTCGAGCTGCTTCTTGGCACGCCCGAGCTCTTGCTCGGACCGCTCGAGGTTCTGCTTTAGCGTGTCCACTTCCGCAGTCCGTGCGGCGGACGCAAGCAGAGAAGCCTGCATATGCATTTTGACTCATTTTTGTTAGACTCCTGCGAATTTTATTTGATCCTCTATTCGACTTTTCTTCCCGAATGCCAAACAGAGCATCAGGGGCTACTGTCTATGCGGTAATATTATTTACACATCCTTTACTTACCTCAAAGCCTGTTAAAAGGCTAGTACAAGCTTCAGTCAGTCCACTCTTGGCGGACTGAACCTTCTGGACCACCGCACTCATAATAGTGCGGTGCTCCTCGTCGATGGAGGCGCCTTGGAGCGCCTCCAACATATTGTCCGGCGCCTCCAGTTGGACGGGGGCCACCGGCACGGTGGACTTGCTCCTCTTGGAAGGAGGTCCCCCGCCGGACTCTGGAACCTTTGAAGGTTCCGGAGCGGTGTCCGGCCTAGAGCCGGACTTGGAGCCCTGGGGGGTTTCATCCCCTTTACTCCTGGAGTCCGGGAGGTTGCCTTGCGGCGCCTCCAGGACCACCTCCTCCCGGCTTGGAACCTGTTGGGACAACACTTCGGTGTCGTCTGTAGGGCGGGGGCAGTAAGCCGTCGGAAGCGAGTTCACATCCTAGGAGTCCAGTGAAGCCGCTCGACGACGCGTCGAGCCGGTCTTTGGGTGGGCTGCATAAACATATTCGACGTAAGGGAAAGCTGTGCAATAAACGAATACTATGAATTACTCTGGTATCCGGATACTTACGATTTTGCCAGGCTTGGCCCTGGGCTGCCACTCCTCTCCGTCGTCGTCGGCGTCGGTGGAGTAGTCCGGAGGAAGGGTTTTCCCCTTCTTGGACCCTCCAGACTCCCTAGAGAGGGCGGCCTTCCTTTTCTTCTCTCCTCCCGCTGGAGGGGGAGAGGTCTCTTCTTCTTCCTCCTCGTCTTCATGGGAGGAATGCGCCTCGGAACCGTCGGATGATGGATCTGACACCTCCTAGCGCCGGCAGTCTTTCGAGTCCCCGTGGCCTTTTTCACGGCCTTCTTCTCCGGCACCACATAGGGTGCCGGAACCCAGCAGCTTCGCCAAGCGAGCATTCCTTTGGCCTTCGGGCAAAGGAGCCAGACAGTTGATCTGTCGGATGTCACCCTGCCAATCCTGTCAAAGGTAAGGAGCTTAGATCCCGCCCCGCATGGAGTTAAACTATGAAAAACTGATACCCTATAAAAGGAAAAAACAGCTTACCGCGAAAGCGTGACGCTGCGCGCTGAATCCGCGATCCTCGGTAGCGGATGCGGGAGCCTCAGCGCCCTTGAAAAGCACCTTCAGGCATCTTCGTACATCGTGTCGAAGAGTGAGGGAGTCCTGGATTAGGGGGTGTCGGGTAGCCGGACTATACCTTCAGCCGGACTCCTGGACTATGAAGATACGAGATTGAAGACTTCGCCCCGTGTCCAGATGGGACTTTCCTTGGCGTGGAAGGCAAGCTTGGCGATGCGGATATTCAAGATCTCCTACCATTGTAACTGACTCTATGTAACCCTAACCCTATCCGGTGTCTATATAAACTGGAGGGTTGTAGTCCATAGGCAATCAACTCCATATACAACAATCATACCATAGGCTAGCTTTTAGGGTTTAGCCTCCTTGATCTCGTGGTAGATCTACTCTTGTACTACCCATATCATCAATATTAATCAAGAAGGAGTAGGGGATTACCTCCATCGAGAGGGCCCGAACCTGGGTAAAAACATCGTGTCCCTTGTCTCCTGTTACCATCCGGCCTAGACAGACAGTTCGGGACCCACTACCCGAGATCCGCCGGTTTTGACACCGACATTGGTGCTTTCATTGAGAGTTCCTCTGTGTCGTCGCCTTTAGGCCCGATGGCTCCTTTGATCATCAACAACGATGCGGTCCAGGGTGAGACTTTTCTCCCCGACAGATCTTCGTCTTCGGCAGCTTCGCTCTGCGGGCCAATTCGCTTGGCCACCTGGAGCAGATCGAAAGCTACGCCCCTGGCCATCAAGTCAGGTTTGGAAGCTTAAACTACACGGCTGACATCCGCGGAGACTTGATCTTCGACGGGTTCGAGCCATGGCCAAGCGCGCCGCACTATCTCGAGGGGCATGATCTAGCTCTGCCTCCGGACAGTGTCCTGGAGGCCGCACACGCATCGGTTCCGACCCCTAACTCGGAGCCTATTGCGCCAATCGAGGGTGAGCGGTCGGACATCACCTCGGGGGCTTCGATCTCAAAGGCGATCGAGCCGAACGCTAGCCCCGCACTCTGCACGACCCGTGACACCGAGGATCCGGACTCCTCCCCGGACTCCGAACCCCCCGCGCCCCTGCCAATCGAATCCGATTGGGCACCGATAATGGAGTTCACCGCCGCAGACATCTTTCAGCATTCGCCTTTTGGCGACATCCTGTATTCTCTTAAGTCTCTCTCTTTATCAGGAGAGCCCTGGCCGGACTACGGTCAGCGAGGGTGGGATACGGACGATGAGGAAATTCAAAGCCCACCCACCACCCACTTTGTAGCCAGTGTCGATGATCTAACCGACATGCTTGACTTCAGCTCCGAAGACATCAACGGCATGGACGACGATGTAGGAGACGAACAGGAACCATCACCTGTAGGGCGCTGGAAGGCCACCTCGTCATATGACATATATATGGTGGATACTCCAAAAGATGGAGATGGCGATGGAACAGTGGGGGATGACGCCCCCAAGAAACAGCCAAAGCGTCGGCGTCAGCGGCGCCGCTCTAAATCCCGCCAAATCAAAAACGGTGATTCTGGCACGGGAGATAATACTACCCCGGATAGCACCGAAGAACACCCACCTCTGCAAGATTCGGCACAGGAAGATGGAAAAGCCAGCCCTCATGAGAGAGCGCCAGACCGAGAGGTTGAGGATGATAACTATACGCCTCCCTCCGAAGACGAGGCAAGCCTCGATGATGACGAATTCGTCATACCATCAGACCCCGCCGAACAAGAGTGTTTTAAACGCAGGCTTTTAGCCACGGCAAGCAGCCTCAAGAAAAAGCAGCAACAGCTTAGAGCTGCCCAAGATTTGCTAGCTGACAGATGGACTGAAGTCCTTGCGGCCGAAGAGTATGAACTCGAACGCCCCTCCAAGAGTTACCTAAAGCGCAGGCCGCTACCCCGATCAGAGGAGGAAGCACCTACATCACCGGCGCATGACATGGCAGACCGGCCACCTCGCGGCCGTGACAGAGAGGCCTCTCGGCCCTCCCCCCAAGCCATGCCCCAACGCCGCTCAACTAAGGCACCGGAAAATGCGCCTGACCTGCGAGACATACTGGAGGATAAGGCAAGACAAACAAGATCGATCTACGGATCGCGTAGGCGCCCTACGACATGTGACAATGATCTTCACTCCGGATACAACAAATCCGGCCGGGCCGAACACAACAGACATAGCTCTTCCGAGCTGCGTCGTGATATAGCCCAGTACAGAGGCGCCGCACACCCGCTATGCTTCACGAATGAAGTAATGGATCATAAAATCCCAAAGGGTTTCAAACCCGTAAACATTGAATCATACGATAGCACAATAGATCCGGCGGTATGGATCGAGGATTATCTCCTTCACATCCACATGGCACGTGGCGATGATCTACACGCCATCAAATACCTCCTGCTCAAACTTAAAGGACCGGCCATGCATTGGCTTAACAGCTTGCCAGCAGACTCAATCGATTCTTGGGAGGACCTGGAAGATGCATTCCTCGACAACTTCTAGGGCACTTACGTACGACCACCGGATGCCGACGACTTAAGCCACATAATCCAGCAGCCAGAGGAATCGGCCAGACAATTCTGGACACGGTTCCTAACAAAGAAAAACCAGATAGTCGACTGTCCAGACGCAAAGGCCCTAGCAGCCTTCAAGCATAACATCCGCGACGAGTGGCTTGCCCGGCACCTGGGACAGGAAAAGCCGAAATCCATGGCAGCCCGCACGACACTCATGACCCGCTTTTGCGTGGGAGAAGACAGCTGGCTAGCTTGCAGTAACAACTTATCAAAGAACCCTGGTAATTCGGATACCAAGGACAAAAGTGGCAGGACACGTCGGAATAAGCAAAAACGCCGCGTTAGCAGCGACAACAATGAACACACGGCAGTCAATGCCGGATTCAAAGGCTATAAATCCGGTCAGCGGAAAAAGGCATTCAAAAAGAATACTCAGGGCCCGTCCAGTTTGGACCGAATACTCGATCGCTTGTGCCAGATACATGGCACCCCCGAAAGGCCAGCCAATCACACTAATAGGGATTGTTGGGTGTTCAAGCAGGCAGGCAAGTTAAGGGACGAAAATAGAGACAAGGGGCTGCACAGCGACAACGAGGAGCCCAAGCCGCCGAACAACAATGGACAAAAGGGCTTTCCCCCACAAGTGCGGACGGTGAACATGATATACGCAACCCACATTCCCAAGCGGGAGCGGAAGCGTGCGCTACGGGACGTATACGCGATGGAGCCAGTCGCCCCAAAGTTCAACCCATGGTCCTCCTGCCCGATCACTTTTGATCGAAGGGACCATCCCACTAGCATCCGTCATGGCGGCTTCGCCGCATTGGTTCTCGACCCAATCATCGATGGATTTCATCTCACAAGAGTCCTCATGGACGGCGGCAGTAGCCTGAACCTGCTTTATCAGGATACAGTGCGGAAAATGGGCATAGATCCCTCAAGGATTAGGCCCACAAGAACGACCTTTAAATGTGTTATACCAGGTGTAGAAGCCAACTGTACAGGCTCAGTAACACTTGACGTGGTCTTCGGATCACCGGACAATTTCCGAAGCGAAGAGTTAATCTTCGATATAGTCCCGTTTCGCAGTGGCTATCACGCCTTGCTCGGACGAACCGCATTCGCAAAGTTCAATGCGGTGCCGCACTACGCATATCTCAAGCTCATGATGCCAGGCCCTCGAGGAGTAATTACGGTCAACGGAAACACTGAACGCTCCCTCTGTACGGAGGAGCATACGGCGGCTCTCGCAGCGGAGGTACAAAGTAGCCTTCTCAGGCAATTCTCCAGTCCGGCCATTAAAAAGCCAGACACTGCCAAGCGCGCCCGGAGTAACCCACAGCAGGACCGCCTGGCACACTCTGAGCAAGCATAGCAATGCGGCCCCAACCCCAGCTTTCGCGACATAGCGAAACCAGTACCTCGTGTACATAACTACACCCTTGAAATACCATGGGCATAGGGGAAGGGGCACAATAACGGCACGCCCAAAATACGGCTTAAAACGTACTAGGGGCTGTCGGATTCTTTTTTTAATTTTTTCTTACTTTCAGGACTCCATACTTCGGACGACCTGTTCGGCAATTCGACTGCCGCACAAACGATGCAAGATCCAGGGAGGCAGATAAGCCATGCCGCATTATGGAACTCCCAGGTGGTCTCTCTTACGAGCGGTATACCTGTTTTAAATACAATTCCGCGGCCTGCCCCTGGTCAGGACATACTAAATAGTCCAATATCTTTTGCTTACCGCACTATTTGTATCGTTCGGCTTTGATAAATAGCCTCCCTATAAACAATGCTTAGCTTCCTGTCTATTTTTTGCATTATCTTCTTTTCACATTTATGTTTATTAAATGACATGATTGCACCCGTACACCATGGTACGGCAAACACGCCAGGGGCTTCAGTACCCATCATAATGGTGTGAGAAGTCCGTACACTTTCACAAGTACGGCACCCCGAACTTATAGCACTATATGCATCGGCTCCGAATCATGATTTGGGTCAATAGTTGGGTTTGCCCAGCTCCTATGTTTTGGTGCCTTACATTCCGCTCTATCGGCTAAGGTAGCACTAGGAGAACCACTGCGATTGTGCCCCGGTTCAGCTGGGTTAAGCACCTCAGTGGAGAAAGCTAAAACTGACTGTCATGATGTGGCGAGAGACCGGTCGCTGTTCGAGAGGTTTTTCGAGACCCTAAAGGCTTATGCCGCTTCGAGCGAGGAGCTGGCTTTGTCCGGCGAAGGCGTGGATAGCGCCCCGAACTCGGTCTTCCGAACTAGGGGCTTCGCCGAAATTTAAAATTATAGAGTTCTATGGCTAAGTGAGAGTGTTCAAGCATTATAGTCCGATTGCCTGGTTCGTTGTGCTGAGCGCCTCCCTCGAAGGACCCAACTATGGGAAAAAGAGCGCTCAGGTTTATCCCGAACACCCCAGCACTAGTGGCATGGGGGCAGAAGCCGACGACTGGCCATCTCTCAATTTTTGATAAACGGCCGCACAGAAAGTAATATTTTAAATTCAATAAGCATTGCTTAGCGCATATGAACAAGTTTTCAGCGCACAGGATAAACACGAGCGAGTTCATTCAAAAATTACATCCTTGGTGCCCTCATCCGCCACAAGGCGGGCACCCGCAAGAACATCCTTGTAGTAGTTCTCGGGCTTGCGATGCTCCTTCCCCGGCGGCGGCCCGTCCCTAACAAGCTTCTCACCGTCCAGCTTACCCCAGTGCACCTTTGCATGGGCAAGGGCCCTACGGGCACCTTCGATGCAGACGGAGCGCTTGATGACCTCGAGCCTTGGACAGGCCTCCACCAGCCGCCGCACCAGCCCGAAGTAGCTCCCAGGCAGGGCCTCTCCGGGCCACAGCCGAACTATGAAGCCCTTCATGGCCTGTTCGGCCACCTTGTGGAGCTCGACCAGCTGTTTCAGCTGGTAGCTCAAGGGCACAGGGTGTCCGGCCTCAGCATACTGAGACCAGAACACCTTCTCCGTTGAGCTGCCATCTTCAGCTCGGTAGAATGCGGTGGCGTCGGATACGCTGCGGGGAAGATCTGCGAATGCCCCTGGAGAGCTCCGGATTCGGGTAAGTAACAAGTAGTTTACTTTTATATTTCTGCTTTGCATAAAGAATGCCTTACCTTCTGCTATCTTTTTCACCTCCTCCAACTCTTGGAGGGCCTTTTGGGCTTCGGCCTTGGCAGACTTGGCAGTCTCAAGGGCCGCCACGAGCTCGGACGCTTGCGTCTTTGACTCAAGCTCCAGATTCTCATGTTTTTTCATGAGAGCCTGAAGCTCCTGCTGCACCTCGCCGACACGGGCCTCAAGTCTCTCTCGCTCGGTGCGCTCCGCGGCCTCTTTCTTTTCGGCCTCGGACAGCGCCTGCTTGAGGGTCGCCACCTCAGTCGTGGCCCCTACAATAAGCAGTACAATCCTGTTATTTTTTGCAACCACATCTTTTTGTAGGCACCTTTTTCTGTAAGGTATTTCTTACCTTCTTTCTCCTCGAGCTGCCGATTGGCAAGGCCGAGCTCTTTCTCTGTCCGCTCGAGTCCCTGTTTCAGGGCACCCACCTCCGCAGTCAGTGCAGCGGTGGCTAGCAGCGAAGCCTGCATACGCATATTGACTCTTTGTTGTTAGACTCGTGCGAAATTTAATAGATCCTCTATTTGGCTTTTCTTTCCGAACGCCAAACAGAGCATCAGGGGCTACTGTCTATGCGGTTATATTCTTACATATTTTTTACTTACCTCGAAGCCTGTTAGAAGGCTAGCGCAAGCTTCACTCAGTCCGCTCTTGGCGGACCGAACCTTTTGGATCACCGTACTCATAATAGTACGGTGCTCCTCGTCGATGGAGGCACCATCAAGCACCTCCAGCAGATTGTCCAGCACCTGCGGTTGGACGGAGGCCGCCGGCTCAGAAGGCTTGCTCCTCTTGGAAGGAGTTTGCCTACCGTGGTCCGGAACTGTTGAAGATTCCGGCGCGGTGTCCGGCACAAAGCCAGACTTGGAGCCCTGGGGGTCTTGTCCCCTTTACTCCTGGAATCCGGGAGGTCGCCTTGCGGCTCCTCCAGGACCACCTCCTCCTGCCCCGGAGCTCGTTGCGACGCCACTTCGGCGTCATCCGCAGTGCGGGGGGAGACAGCGGGCGGAACTGAGTTCACGTTCGATGAATCCATGGAGCCGCTTGACGACTCGTTGAGTTCGGCCCGGGGCGGGCTGCATAATTATGTTTGAAATTAGGGAAGGCTGTGCAACAAAGCAATGTCATGAGTTACTTTGATATCCGAATACTTACGATTTCGCCGGACGCTTGGCCCTATCTGGCCACTCCTCTTAGTCCTCTTTGGCGTCGGGGGAGTAGTTCGACGGAGGGGTCTTCCTCTTCCTGGACCCTTCGGCCTCCCCCATTGGGGCGGCCTTCCTTTTCTTTCCTCCCCCCGCTGGAGGGGGAGAGTGTTCTTCTTCCTCCTCCTCGTTCTCACGGGAGGAGAGCGTCTCGGACTCGTCGGATGACGAGTCCGACACCACCACATTAAAGGTACTCTTTCGAGTCCCCGTGGCCTTCTTCTTCTTGGCCTTCTTCTCCGGCACCACATAAGGCGCCGAAACCAGCAGCTTCGCTAGTAGAGCCGGGGCTGGGTCTTCGGGCAGTGGAGCCGGATAGTTAATCGGTCCGGATATCGCCCGCCAAGCCTGTCAAAGGTAAGGGAGTTTAGATCCCGCATAGAGTCAAACTATGAAAAAAGCTTAACATCCTGTAAAAGGTGTAGATGGCATACCTCGCTAGCACTTGGCGTGCCCCTGCTGATTAAGACCCAACTCGACCAGTCCGCCCGGGCCAAATCAAAAAAAGCTCTTCAGACCCCAGTCGACTACGGTCTTGGGGACTACACCCAGTGGGTGCACTTGGCGTGCCCCCACCGGTTCATATCCTACTCGACCGGTCCGCCCGAGTCGAGTGGAAGAAAAGAAAGGAAGGTAGAACTCAGACCCCAGTCGACTGGCAGCAGTCGACCGCGGTCCCGGGGACTACACTCAGTGGGTGCGCTTAGCGTTCCCCCACCGGTTCAGATCCTACTCGCCCAGACCGAGTGGAAGAATGCAACTACCAAAGACAACAAAACACCCAGTGGGTGCTCTGATTCGACGCAAACAACAGGAGATTGTGTAGAAGAAATTTTTTCGAGTAGCATATCCTCATAGAACAAGAGCAGTCGGAAAATCTACTTACCTGGACATTGACCCGAAGAGCAGCGCTGGCGTCGTAGGCAGCCTGGCTATTCTCATGCACCGTCTTCACCCGCTCCATCATCACGTCAGCCTGTCAGATGGCTTCCGCAGCCGCTTCCGACTGGTTGTCCGGGACGGGGTAGCTGGTGAAAAAGAGAGCAGACGACCCAGGCGTGGCAGCTTGGAGCTCCGTGGCGTGGAGTTGGACGACTGAAGGAATCACCGGTGCAGTCGACGGTGCGGGGTGCACACCCGACAAGGGTGCAGCGAAGGTTATAGAGGCCCTGCCCGTGTCTTCAGGTTCACGGACGTGTGGTGTTGTTGTTGGCCCTTGCTAAGACATCTTGCCAGGTCCTACCTTCTTGCTCCTCCTGGGCTTAAGAGCCACATCTTCATCGTCATCTGGAAGATCGATGACATTGGGCAGAGCTGCAAGACAAATCATTCGACCCCAAGTGAACCACTAGAATGCAATCAATCAGGGAATCAAGAACAAGATCATAAGAGTTTCTACCTGGGTTAGAGGTAACCGTGTCTTCCATCTCCTTGTTTCGGTACTGGAGAGAAGAGGTTCTCGACGTAGCAGCACTGCAAAGACCCGCATCCAGTCGGTTACGTTCTGTTACTCGAGTCGACGAAAATAACAAGTTAGATGATTACCCGGAGATAGTAGGGATGGTCACTTTGATCCTGGGCAAAGCCTTTGGCAGTTTGGAGGAGGTGGCTTTCGGTGCTGGAGGCGGCACAACTTTGGGCTGCTTCGGAGCCTTCTCAATCGGCGTTGGGGAAGGCGTCCTGGGACGCTTCGAAGATTTCCCAATCGGCACGGCCACCAGGCCCAGAGCACTCGCCGGGTCGTGAGCGTGTTTGGATCTCCTCTCCCTGCGAGGAGGCGAGTCAACCTCTTCGTCATCAGTCGATTCGTCGCTCTTCTCGTCCTCCTCGGCATCCGACTGCTCTTCACCGCTCTCGCCGCCGCTCGCTCCTTCCTCGACGTCTTGCTCCTGCACTCCATTGGGCATTGAGTACATGTCGATGAGGGCCTGAAAAGACAACGATCAAAAGAAATTCAGTTGACCATCAACAAGATGTCACACAGTGAATCAGAAAGATACTTGATGAAACAGAATCGCACCTGCTCCGGCTGACGCAAGTGGTCGAATGGAATCACCCTCCTAGACCCCCGAGGGTTGTCTTTGTTGCTGGTGATTCCCATCAGCCACTTTTCCAAGGTGTCTTCGCTGACGTCCTCTGGGTGGATCCGAGTGGAGTCCTCGAGCCCAGAGTACATCCACATCGGATGATCACGTGCCTGAAGCGGTTGGATGCGTCGACCGAGAAAGACCTCCAGCAGGTCCATCCCAGTCACCCCGTCATGGACGAGTTGGACGACCCGCTCGACCAGCACCTTGACCTGTGCCTTCTCTTCTGGGACCACCTTCAGGGGGGAGGGCTTCTCCACTCGAGCCAAAGAAAAGGGAGGAAGTCCAGTCGACTGACCCGGGGTCGACTGGTCCTTACAGTAAAACCAAGTCGACTGCCAACCCCGGACCGAGTCGGGAAGGATCATTGTCGGGAAGGTGCTCTTGTTCCTCATCTGGATCCCCAGACCCCCGCACATCTGGATCACATGCGTCCTCTCATCACTCGTATTGGCCTTTTTGACCGACTGGGAGCGGCAGGTGAAGATGTGTTTGAAAAGACCCCAGTGCGGTCGACAGCCCAAGAAATTTTCACACATTGACACGAAAGCAGCCAGATAGACTATGGTGTTTGGAGTGAAATGGTGGAGCTGAGCCCCAAAGAAGTTCAAAAAGCCCCGGAAGAAAGGATGGGGAGGCAGTGAGAATCCGCGATCTACGTGGGTGGCGAGGAGAACGCACTCACCCTCCCTTGGCTGTGGCTCGGTCTCGTTCCCTGGGAGCCGTGCCGACTTGTGGGGGATCAGTCCCCCCTCCACCAAGTCGTCGAGGTCGTCCTGGCTGATCGTCGAGCGGATCCAGTTGCCCTGGATCCAGCCCGGCGGTAGGCCGGATCTCGACGAGGATCCGCTCCGGCTGGTCCGCTTGCCCTTCGCCTTCGCGGTCGCCTTCTTCGCGCGCTCCAGCGCCACCGTCTTCTCTTTCCGCATGGCGACGGATCGAGTTCGAGCGAGGGTCCGGCGATGAGAGCAGAAGCGAGCGTGGTGGAGAGGTCGGAGGAAGAAGAAAAGAGAATGGGAGCGCATGGGGCAGAGGCCTGGTCCGGTGCCTTTTATAAGGTCGTTCCCCGAGTGACTGACTAGTGGACCCAGACGATCTAAACAAATCCCGCAACAGTCGTGCGTGTAGTACGCGGCGAAAAAGGCGGCACGGAGATCGAGGAGACTTGCCTAATCCGTCCTGATTACCACGGTCTCGCCCGTCTGGCGCGCTTCCCGAAATTCAAATCCCGCAAAATCCACGGGGAGCAGAACAACTTGCCAGACTGAAAACGCCCTCTACATTATCATTCGGAATTCTACCGTGAAAATTCACTCGACAAAAACCAAGAATGGACCAAGGCGACCGAAAAAGGAGTCGACGTCGTCTCCTTAGTTCATTGTTCCAGAACAAGATATACTCATAGCACAAAGAATGAGTCGGAAGTGTTCCCAACTCCTTCCTCACTCAAACCCTGATCCATTCGGGGGCTAATGATGAAGCTATGTACCTAGGGTAGGGTCATGGATCTATCCAACATACCCTCCCCAAGGACATCTCTGCAAAGAATCAGAAGCAGTCGAAGAGAAACCATCATCCACTCGACCATGAAGATGTGTTCACTCGACCACCTTGAAGACACTCGACCACCAGAAGATGAGAAGCCCTTCACTCCGCAACGGTCGGGGTTTAAGTCATAGCTTTATGGACATTTATAGCACTTTACTTCGGATGTTACCAGTAATGCTCCTCCTTTATGAACATTGAACCCTGTGTAACGGAGGGGAGCTGGGGTCCTGGCGCACTCTATATACGCCACCCCTCCTCTGGGACAAGGGTTCGCACTTTCTGTAATTCACACACATATATCCAGTCGACCGCCTCTGGGCTCCGAGATGTAGGGCTGTTACTTCCTCCGAGAAGGGCCTGAACTCGTAAAACTCGCGTGTACAACTCCTCCATAGCTAGGATCTTGCCTCTACATTCCTACCCCCTATTCTACTGTCAGGCTTAGAACCACGACACCGTGGGACCTGGCCCTCCTGGCGGCACTCTACACCGCCCCTTCTCCATCCAGCTACACCGGCGGCGGCGACTGGTACATGGACACTGGAGCCACCGCCCACATGGCGGCTTATCCCGGTAACCTCCACACCTCCTATCCCGTCCACACTTCCAACCGCATCACCGTCGGTGACGGCTCCTCTCTTCCTATCACCCACATAGGTCATGCATATTTTCCGTCTAACTCCACTCCAATATCCATGTCTAATGTCTTAGTTTCCCCTGAACTTATTAAAAATCTTGTTTCTGTTCGTTCTCTTACATGTGAAAATCATGTTACCGTTGAGTTTGACGAGTGTGGTTTTTATGTTAAGGACGCTCGCACGCGGATGGTGCTCCACTGATGTGACAGCCCCGACGAGCTCTACCCCGTTCACTCCGCCACCTCCACCACTTCCGCCGCCCCTGTCGCTCTCGCCACCGGAGTGGATCTTTGGCACGCTCGCTTGGGTCATCCTAATCCTGCCACCCTTCGTCATATACTTCGGAGTTTTTCTTTCACGTGTAATAGGAACGAGGATCACTCGTGTCATGCATGTCGCCTCGGCAAACATGCTCGTCTCCTGTTTAGGGCTTCTCCTCATGTTGCATCATACCCGTTTGAGTTAATTCATAGTGATGTTTGGACATCTCCTGTTGCCAGTAACACGGGCTTTCTTTATTATCTTGTCATACTTGATGATTTCTCGCATTATTTGTGGACCTTCCCGTTGCGCCACAAGTCGGATGCTATATCCACTCTCGCCGCCTTCTACTCCTATGTTCTCACGCAGTTTGGTCGTCCCATTCTCGCATTGCAGACAGATAATGGGAAGGAGTTCGACAACCTCGCTGTTCGCACTCTTCTCACCACACATGGCACGACTTTTCGTCTCACTTGCCCGTACACCTCATAGCAGAACGGTCGCGCTAAGCGTATCCTTCGCGCTCTTAATGACTGCGTTCAGACTCTTCTTTTTCATGTCAATGTGCCTCCGCGCTTTTGGCCTGACGCTCTTGCCACCGCTTCACTCCTCATTAACATCCATCCCTGTCGCACTCGCGGGAACTTTGCACCTCATCACCTTCTCTTCGGTGCACCACCTTCTTATGATGAGTTTCGCATCTTCGGCTGCCTTTGCTACCCTAGCATCGCCGCTACTGCGCCTCATAAGTTTGCACCCCGCTCTGTCGCCTGCATCTTTCTCGGCTACCCACCTAACACCAAGGGCTATCGCTGCTATGATCCCGTCTCCCATCGTGTTTTCACCTCCCGACATGTTTACTTTGATGAGATGATGTTTCTATTTCAGCAGCAGGTACCCCTTGTCACCTCGTCACCGCCAGCCACTGGCGGCCCTTCGGCGACTCCGTCAGGTGGACTGCCCCGCCCGGCCCTTGGACCGCCTCCGGGCTTTGGCGGTCCTCGCGACGTGGGACGAGCTGCGTCGCGTGCCCCCACGCTGGCGCCTGCCCCCTCGGCCTCCTCGGCCGACGCCGCGGCTGGCGCCCCTCCCTCACCCGCCGCCCCCGACTCGGGCGCCGCGGGCTCGGCCACCACGGGCTTGGACGTCGCGGGCTCGGGCACTCCAGGCTCGGACGTCGCGTGCTCGGGCACTCCAGGCTCGGCCGCCTCAGCCGCCGCCACATCGGTCGCCGCCTCCCCGGCTTCTTCGCCGGCCCCGTTGCCGGCCGCCTCGCCGATGGCTTCGCCGCCTGTCACGCCGACCGCTCTGATGTTGCCGCCTGGCCCTGTTCCACGGGCTAGAGCCGGCGTTCACCGTCCGAGCCTCCGGTACTCCAGCGATGAGTACCTCCTCGCCGCCTCCATCGCGAAGCCGTCTCCTCTTCCCGCGTCCGCTCGCGCAGCCCTCCGTGATCCTCACTGGCTTGCGACGATGCAGGAAGAGTTCAACGCCCTTCAGCGGAACCGTACCTGGACACTGGTTCCCCGGCCTCCTCGCACCAATGTCATCACCGGCAAGTGGGTTTTTCACCACAAGACCCGCTCGGATGGTACCCTTGAGCGCTACAAGGCTCGCTGGGTGGTTCGTGGTTTTCGACAGCGCGCTGGAGTTGACTTCACAGAGACGTGTGCCCCGATTGTCAAACCGGGCACGATCCGCACCATCCTCTAGCTTGCAGTGTCCCGAGGCTGGCCAGTTCATCAGATGGATGTCTCCGACGCCTTCCTCCACGGCCATCTTGAGGAGCAGGTGTATTGTGAGCAGCCCACCGGTTTTGTCGACGCATCTCTTCCTGGCCATGTGTGTCTGCTGTCCCGGTCTCTCTACGGGCTCAAGCAAGCACCCCGCGCCTGGTACCAGCGGATCGTCGGGTTTCTTCAGACACTGGGTTTCAGCGTCACTCGCTCGGATGCCTCATTGTTTGTCTATCGCCACGATGACACCACTGTATATATGCTCCTGTACGTCGACAACATCATCCCAACGGCTTCCTCCACAGCTCTTCTTCAGCAGATTACTCTTCGGCTGCGTGACGAGTTTGCCATCAAGGACTTGGGTGCTCTACATTATTTCCTTGGCATTGAGGTCGTTCGTCGCCCAGACGGTTTCTTTCTTCATCAGCAGAAGTATGCGCACGAGCTTCTTGAGCGTGCTGGTATGCTCAACTGTCACCCCGTTGCTACTCCTGCTGACACGAAGGCCAAGGTTTCTGCTCTTGAGGGCTCTCCAGCGTCGGATGCTCCTTTCTCCCGGTCTATCGTTGGTGCTCTTCGGTATCTGACTCTCACCAGACCGGATCTTCAGTATGCTGTTCAGCAGGTGTGTCTCCACATGCACGCCCCTCGTGAGTCCCATTGGACCCTCGTGAAGCGGATCCTCCGTTACATTCGCGGCACTATGACCCTTGGACTCACCCTCACGGCGTCCACTTCTCTGGAGATGATGGCCTACTCCGACGCGGACTGGGCTGGCTGCCCAGACACTCGTCGGTCCACCTCTGGCTACTGCGTCTACCTCGGTCCTTCACTCGTTTCGTGGTCGCCCAAGCGACAACCCACGGTTTCGCGCTCCAGCGTGGAGGCTGAGTACCGAGCTGTGGCTAACGCTGTTGCTGAGTGCACCTGGCTACGACAGTTACTTCAGGAGCTGCATCATGACATCTCCCAGGCTACAGTTGTCTACTGCGACAATGTTTCTGCGGTGTACCTCTCCGCCAACCCCGTTCATCATCGCCGGACTAAACACATTGAGCTGGACATTCACTTTGTGCGCGAGCAGGTGGCCCTTGGACGCATTCGGGTTCTCCACGTGCCGACTGCACAACAGTTCGCCGATGTGATGACGAAGGGACTGCCGACTTCCACCTTCGAGGAGTTTCGTTCCAGTCTCTGCGTCACTGGCATCGCTTCAACTGGGGGGGGGGGGGGGTGTTGAGTATATTGTGTACGTATATGTTTGTGCATAGGGCCCACCTCCTATTTCCTCTGTATAGTTGAGGTTGTGGCCCACCTCTGTACTTATATATACGTGCCTGGTGCACCGATCAATACATCGCGATTGCACAGCCCACATCTTGCCCTTCTACAGTGAACTTCAGAAACTCACATCATCTCTCCTTTCTAACATCTACCCCAGTCTCATGAAGGTGAGGTCCCTGAATAGGCAACATAGTACCTGTAGATAGAAAATAACATGAGAAGTTTTGGACAATAATCATTGGGCAAAGGAGATATGTTGCTCTAGATGAGCAAAGATCATGAAATAACATCTTCAGAAATATCTACACGACAAAAAGTGTTCCGTGTGTTCTGTATAAACTTTATAGTGTCTTTGAAGTTCAGAAAAATATTTAGAACGAGACAACAACAAAGCACAAACCTTTATTCCCTATTTCTTCATCGTCTTTCTCATGTAATGATAATTGCTCGTGAGATAAAAGAAGCTTCCACTCTTACCAGGGGATGAGAGCCCTCGGAGAGCCTGGTCCCCACAAAGGGATAGCATACAATCTGTTGCATCAACCTTGAACAACCTGCGCAATGTCTTGCAATTCATTTCATGAGAAAATTTGCATGTGAATTGTAACTGTTGATAGATAAACCTTAATCTAGACACTGAAGTGATGACCAACCAGAATACTTGGAGGCAGTAATCTTTCCATCTGAAATCACAAGAACTCTGTGGAGGGGTGTATTCTGAGCCTTCCAGTGGGAACCTTGTCCATACTTTCTCCTTTGGGTCAAAAGCCGATGACTTCAGATCAAGCGTAATAGGTCAATGCTTTCCTACTGCGTATCTGTACCCCAGACAAGATAATAAGCACATGAACGAATTTATTTTCAATTCTTAGAAATACATTGCATTCTGCTATAGTCATTGAAAAGCCATAAAGGGTTGTGCCTCGTTGTTATGATCCTAACCTTAGTAGAAAATGAGATGTTGTATAACATGCTTTTCCACGTGTGGGTTGTGCAGCCTGAGATCAAGTTAAGCCAGAAGCTCCAAGGCAATTAACATCTCAATAAATTATCCTAGCTTTGTTTCAGGTCGAATGCCTAGTTGCCTACATGGTGCAACCACTCGTGCCATTCGAATGAAACAACATATCGTACAAATCATCTGTCTAAGCCGTGAAATTGCAAAACTCATGTCTAATTTTGAAACAAAAGACACAAAAATACATTTGCTGGAGAATTGTCTGAAATGTGAAATCTCATCCTTTCCATATATGTAAACAATTTGGAAATGAATGTTCACGACAGAAGGAGGGTGAAATCAATCTATTTGCCATTAATTAATGATTGAAAAACTTTAGAAAGTTTCAGGAAAAAGAGTCTTTCATAAACATCTGATTCTTAGAAACATGTAGTTTTCTCTGTATTTGAATGCCGATGAAATTTGCAATAAATAATCACTATTGTTGTAACATCTCTCGCAGACTTTTACGGTGATATGACCAAAAGGACGGCATAATGGATATTTTAACAGAGAAAGGAGAGCACAGACATAATATGTTTTGAAACACTAACAAAGAACATGGCATAGGGCTGGCTGAAACTTCACAAAACCTAATGCATGAGACGGTACAGGAATAGTAGGGCCAGGCAACATAGCTGCAACTTCCACTGAAGACACAGTCTGAATGGTAACTCAAGACACCAAGAACATCTACTAATAAAAAGAGGCTACAAAACTTACCTCCAGCAGACATGCGAGTGCAAGAGCCTCCAGCAGCCTGATCTAAGCGAACCGACTCTTTGGCCTTGCCAGCACATCTCGGCTCACCACCCTGCATGGTACCTCACGTACAGTACTGAGAAGCACACATTGACATATCTACCATGTTAAAATCGATCACACGAACTTACTGAAACTATTGCCGTACATCTCGTCAACCATCTCCATAGTATGAGGCTAACCAGAATGTGGTGTCTGCGTACAGTGGGACATCAGCTGCAAAAAATTTACTGTGAAATTTAATAAAAAAATATTGCAGTTGTGCTATTTCTAGTCCAATGCATAAACAAATTTGGGTCTAATATCTGAAACTAAACAAATGATTAATTGGATGAAAGAACATTCATATAGAAACCATTGGGGTTTAATCTATCAACACAACCAATGTTTAATCAGGGATGGCATGCTCTTTAGTCCTCCAGAAATATATGTAGTAAGAGAATATCCATTGGATAACATAAAAGAACGGAAGGAGAAATAATCAACAATAATGATGACCAGTAAGATAAGGAGCATAGGGATGTCCATGTGAAGAGTGGTTCAAACATGGCGAGAACTGCATGGCAGTCATCACCAACCAAAAGCAGTTGGTGCAACCCAGATTATTATGAACCTGCAGCCATAAAAAACCAAACTAAGGCCTGCATCAAAATAGTCGTTAACTAAACAAATAGAACACATCTTCGTGATGATGAAATTATAAGAAATCAGCAGTATGATTCTATCTACACCAATATGCCAGAAGGCACCGAACCTTCGTACCATGCGTGGAGAACAGGCGGACGAAATTTTAGTGAAGTCGCAAAACGACGAGATTCTGGTAAAGTTAGCAAAACGGCAATGTAGCAAAGTCGAGCATGGGAAGCAATTGAGCAGGGGGTTTCCGTTGAGGGGTCGAGGCGTTCTTATATGTGCCTACATCGTCTTGCAGAACGGGCAAAGGAGCCCCTGTCGGACACCCCGTGGGTGTGTACTCAAGCAAAGATTAGCAAATCGTCCGTGCGTTGCAACGGGAGAAAAGAAATATCATAATTCCCAATGGCCATGACCAGTGATACACTATCACTCTCATTTTTGTGAAATCATGAACAATTTTGTAAAAATCATGAACAATTTTTGAAAAATCATGAACATACTTTTAAACTCATTAACATTTTTCAAATTCATGAACAATTTTACAGATTTTCGAACATTTTCTAAAATCATGAACATTTTATACTGTTTGCGATCATTTTTTTATTTTGAACATTTTTAAAATTATTTTTCTTGAATAGGCGAACATTTTAGAATCGATTTTGGAAATTGTTTTGGTGGACCAATTTTTTAAATTCACGAATTTTGTTTGATTTAACGAACATTTTTTTTAAATCCATGATCTTTTTTGAATCAACGAACAATTTATGAATCAATAAACTATTTTGTGAGTCACGAAGACTTTTTGAATTTTTAGGATAATTTTCAATTCATGAACATTTTTCAGTTGGTGAAGTTTTGTTCAATTTCATTAACATTTTTTACACACAAACTTAAAAAAAATATTGAACTTTTTTTACCTGTTTTTAAATTGAGAATATTATTTGAATATGCAAACATTTTTTAAAAAATGCAAATATTTTCTGAATACACAAATATTTATGAATTATTTAACATTTTATTTCAGAATTCTCATTTTATATATTTTCGGAACTTTTTTGAAGTCCCAAATTATTTAAAGTAGAGAAAAAAAATAAGGAACGAAATTTAAAAATCATGCCGCCCGGATAAAGGGCCGGGCTAAACAGGCCGCCCGGATATTGCTTTCAGAATTCACCTGGCGTGCATAGTGCAGTATAGAAAAGTTCCTACTGTATGGGCCGGCCCAAGCGAAGATTCCCCTGTGGGATTTTTTTATCACTTATAGGTGGCATTGCTTGGTAATATTTTTATAACTTTGGAGGCAATATCGATGACGTACCACCAAAAGTAATAGCCCCTTGTATAGATTATAAGATTATTATTATTATTATTATTATTATTATTATTATTATTATTATTATTATTATTATTACTAGCAAACATGCCCGTGCGTTGCAACGGGAGAGAAAAAATTTACACGCTATTCAAATAAGTTTGAATCAATACCCTGACATACGAGTGTCATCTATTTTAACATAATGACTCGCCATGTTGCAAACATGTTTTATAATTTGCGAACAATTATTAAAATTACTAATATTTTTTTAAACAACAACAATAGGCTAGAGGTGAAACCCATAAAATCTCGCGACCAACTCATGACTCTGGCACATGTATAGCAAGCTTTCACACACCCCTGTCCATAGCTAGTTCTTTGGTGATACTCCAATCCTTTAGGTCTTTTTTAACGGACTCCTCTCATGTTAAATTCAGTCTATCCCGACCTCTCTTGACATTAAAAACACTAATATTTTTTAAAACTGCGAAATTTTTATGATTTCCCACACCATTTTTGAATTCACAAACATTTTATGATTTCTCATACATGTTTTTAAAAAATCGCAATCTTTTGAAATTTGGAAATCTCAAATTAATTTAAAGAAGGAAAAAAAAGAAATGAGAAAAGAAAAGAAAAGACAAAAGACAAAATGAAAAAAATAGGGGAGTCATGCCCTTCGGGCCGGCCCATGAACGCGCACTGGGGGGGAGGTGCGTCACAAAAAGAGGGGGGAAATCTGCAGAACCTGGAGATAAAAAATTACACTCTAGCCAAATAAGTATGACTCAATACCTTGACATATGAGTGTTCAAAAAAAACCTTGACATATGAGCGTCCTCTATTTTGACACAGTGACTCACCATGTTGCCACTTATCTTTCTTCCCACCCTCGCTAATGATGGATGTGATGTCCACGTGATCGCAATGTAGTCGACTTGGTAAATCCGAGCTTGCCACTGCACGACACACTTTAAAAACAAATCTCATCGACCACAAACTTGCAATTTTTTTGAGTTTTTTCAATATTTTCTAAAATCTCATGGACATTTTTGTCAGATTCATGTACATGGTTTTATTTCCCGACATTTTTTCCAAATTGTGCTTTTTTTAATAATTTGCGAACACTTTTGAAAAATCAATTATATTTTTGAAACTGCAAACATTTTATGATTTCCCACACATTTTTGAAATCACAAACATTTTATGATTTCTCATACATGTTTTTAAAAAATCGCAATCTTTTGAAATTTGGAAATCTCAAATTAATTTAAAGAAGGAAAAAAAAGAAATGAGAAAAAAAAGCAGAAGACGAAATGCAAAAAAAAAATAAAAAAAAAGAGGCGTCACGCCCTGCGGGCCGGCCCACTTAACGCGCACTGGGAGGGTAGGGAGGTGCCTGACAAAAAAGGCCGAGGAAATATGCGGCACTTGGGGATCGAATCCTGGTGTGCAAGGTAGAATAGAGAGGCTTTAGCCACTCCGCTGTCTCCATGCATCTCATTTATATTCAGCATCATCATCTTAAATAACGGAGCGCCGCGGCGAATTTGGTGGAACCGAATAGTTTTTTAACTTACTGGTGGCATCGGTGGGTAAATTTTGTCAACTTATGGGGTAAATTAAATGACGTACCACCAGAAACAGTAGGTGCTTTATTAGTAGGTAAAGATTATTATTATTATTATTGATTTTTGTCCTAAAAACAAAGTTCTCAGGTCACGTTTTAGGTTTTATTTTCGTCCCACCATTTTCGTCTGATTTTTTTTCGCTGGTTTTTTTTCGTCACATCCCCGCTGCCATGCCTTCGTCCACCGGTTTACGAAAGAAAAAAAAATAGCCCAGCCACCCCGCAGTCCCGCACGACCTTTGCCTCCTCGATCCCACCTCGACATCCATCTCGCCGCCACCTCCTGCTCCGCCCCGCCGTGCGCCGCCCGCCGCCACCGTGCCTGCGCCGCCGTCCCCCGTATCGACTCCGCTGTCCGAATCCCGCCGCCGCCGCGCCTGCGCCGCCGTCCCCAGTATCCACGCCGGCCTCCAAGAAGCACCGGACGTCGTCCCCCTTCTTCCCCTTCTCCACGCCCAGCCCCGGCCCGGCGCACCACCTCTTCTCCTCCTCCTCCGTGGCCTCCCCCAGGGCCTCCTCCAAGTCCCCCGCCCCGGCGGGCCCCAAGTCCCCGGCGCCCGCCACCCCGGCCAGGCGCCTCCTGCGCCTGCCCTTCCCGCCGCCCTCGCCCGCCAAGCACATCCGCCAGGCGCTCGCTAGGAGGCACGTCTCGCCGCGCCCGGCGATCCCCGAGGAGGACGGCGACGGCGGAAGGGGCCTCGACAAGGGCTTCGGCTTCAACAAGGGCTTCGCCGCCAAGTACGACCTCGGGGACGAGGTCGGGAGGGGCCACTTCGGCTACACCTGCGCCGCCAAGATCAGGAAGGGGGCGCGCAAGGGGGACGCCGTCGCCGTCAAGCTCATCCCCAAGGCCAAGGTGATGACCTGCCCGCAACCTCTGCAAACCCTTGAGTTTGGATCCCTTCGCTGGTTTTTCTGAAAATTCATGCCGCGGGAGTTTATAGGCGATCTTAGATTTGTGAAAAAGATCAACTATATCTGTGGGTCTATGACGCAGGTTTGAAGGCGCCTGACAAGCCCATCGTCGCGCCGCCGACCTGCTGAAATTCGAGGTCGGCACCCGTGCGAACTCAGGTAACCTTGGTCGTGCTTGACAGGTATTGTTACATCATCTCAGTTTCTTCATTTTATCAAAAAAAATCTCAGTTTCTTCAGATTGACATGGTCAGCCATGTACTAAAAATGTGATGCTGTTTCTGTAGTTAGACTTTTAAATAGCAAGTGGGGTATGTGTGTGTTGCATCTGATGTGCGCGAGCTCAACCTGGTGAGCTCCTGGGAGAAGAAAAAAGGAGCCACAACAGCCCTGGCGAGCTCGAGATGACGACGGTGCCACAGGTGGTGTGGGAGAGGAGATGGTCTCCATCCAAGGTCCGAGGACCAGCCATGACGTCGAGCTGCTGCAGCTTGGAGTCAGGAGGGTATTCGCACCCCGGCGTGTCCCAGTACGTGCTTTGGAAGAGACACGCATCAATCTCAACAGACCCTGATGCGTCCACATTATTTGTTTCTGAAACAAATAGCAGCTCTCCGATGTAGTAAGGAGAAACCAAGAATGACAGAGCACCCTCGTGTCAAACTCAACACACCCTGGCATTTCTCCATTGTTTGATTCAGAAACAGGCAGAAACAACTGCTATATTCTCTGAATTTATTTAAGGTTGTTTCTCTTATTTCTATTCCGATGTGCATGCATCTTCCCTTGCTATCTTCCATACACATATGTGCTACAACCATGCCATTTTGTCCTGTAAATGCGCTACAGATATGTGCAACAAAGTAGTCTTCATGTGCGAAGAAGCAAAGGGCTTTTATGCGGCTATGCCATCATGCTACATGTTAGTTGGAAGTCCAATCTCGGCTTGATTACCGCTCTTTAAGCAAAATTATTAGTAACAGATCTTATCCTTGCTTGAACGATTTTAGAAGCACAACTATCAGTATGTGCACTTAATAAAATGCAAGTCCGAATGCAGATGCTGAAAAAATATTTTGGAAATTATACATTATTCAGTCTCCCAGTTTGTGATTTGCTTTTTGTTTGTGTTGTCCAGAAATGTACAAAGGACTGACATGTGTCATCTATAGCATGCCCCCTTTGTCTGAATGTTCAAGTAGAAGAGTTTCATCTCATTTGGCAAGGAGCACTGCAATAATACATGCAACTCTTCACAGCTACTAACATGAAGTTGCACTCAGGCTCTCGCATGGACTAAAGAGTTATTGTCGGTATGTATCACTGTTTAATTTTTACAGTCTATAGGTTTATTTATATGGCAAGTATTGATCTCAAGGACAACATTGCTGTAACTACTGTCACCCATTCAAAAATTTCTTTAGAGGAACTACAACATGTATTTTGCTGACCTGAACATTGAAATAATGAGTACAAAAGGTTCAGGGCATATGCGAATAATTGAAGTTTTATATTTGCGGACAAGGGAGAAACGCCTAAATTAGAAGGCATAGTAGAATTTTATACTCTGTTGTTGCAGTGTGGCTTTTGGGAATCCTTAGCACGATTATCCCAGAGGTGAAGCTTAGACACCACCGTGGATTTGTCTGGCTATGAATCATGGTCATGAAATACGTTCATGTTGTTCCCTTTCCAGATGCTTTAGAACAGACAAGCGATGATGCTGGAATAAGAGGTTCTCGATTCCCTTTTATGTCATAGTTCATACTACAACACACATATACTGCAGCCTCTTAAATTATAAAATTATTGTCTCTTAGATTATAAAATTTCATGATATCAAATTGTATGTACTGCAAATTTTCTCCTTTTTACTACCTGCTTGATTGTATATATAGAATAACTAGATAATGATGCTCCATGCATTACTAGAGATGTTGATAGCTTGTCCACCTAGATTATTTTACACTCTCTTCTTAGGAGAATTTAGCTTAGATATTTAGGTGCAACGCATGTACTGCGAAGCGAGATATTTAGTTTGTTTTTCTTGGGTAAACCAAACTCTTGACATTCCAAAACCTCTACTACTAAAGGTATAATTTGATTACTTAACTTCATGCTTTGACCATAAATCTTTGGAAAAAAATTAATTGATGGTTAAAAGTCATGTGCTGCTGCATTGGACTATGAGCTTGAAAAAAGAGTACCTACCTAATACCTACAGAGGTGGCTAATCCTTCCAGTGACCTATATATGTAAGTATGTAAGTTAGGCTCAATTCCAAGTTAGCCTATATTATTTGTGTCAATTTAGTTTATCCTGTTACCACTTGCAAATATATTTTAATATAATATAACTCCTATTGTTGTCTTCAATAGAGAGGGAATAAATCTCTAACGAATATTTTGGTACATTCATGCTACCTATCTTTTGCATTTAAAATCGAACATGCAATAGGCAGCCATAGCAAATCTATATACTGCATAAACCTTTACTTGAAAGGATTAAATCACATAAATTGTCCCGTCCATTATAATTGATGATGTCTATACAATCAACCCAGCAAACAAATATTAGGCCAAATGATCACACACAGAACCAACAAAAACCTTAGTTCCATATGAAGCTGCCTACCAGAATCCATAACATACATCGACTAATAAAGCTCCAGCCTGCTTCAGTTTAATAGTAGAGCGCGTTCAGGAATCAAAATCATGCAAATTGGTTATTTATTATAGTTGGAAAAGAACTACTGTTAAAGCAGAGTCTGCGGTTAAGAAGTTCATAAGTCTTAGCCACTTTTTTGGCGTATTGAATGTGCAGGAATTGATACAATAAAGTTTCAATAAGATGTCATCATTATATCCATTGTCAATTTAGCTGAACATTTTTTTAGCAAAAATTCTACGAAACTTGTAAGGTATCGTGTTGAAAATCTGCGAGGAATAGTTAATGACCCTTTGACCCAATACACTTTGATCATTGATCAATTTCTATGTGTCAGTTGTCCTGTGACATGGATCACTTGTTCCTCGAACTTCCCTGGCTGAAGGAGAAACTGGAGAAGTACATTGACGAGGCCTCGGCGACTGGATCATGGAGCCCAAACGTGCTTCGCACCACCACAGATGCTTGATTGAAAGAAGGGTTGGAGCCTCGCTGCATCACCAGGGATTTGAAATGGGACGTCCCTGTCCCACACGAGAAGTACAAGGATAAGGTTTGCCATCTGAGCACATAGAGATTCATTGTGAAAATTTATCTCTCTCCATGTTGTATTAATGTTTGTCCATGTGATGAACCGTTCCCAATTAGCTTGGCCATATGCATTAGTCATGATTTGCTACTGATTCTTTTTGGTTCATTATGTATCTTTGACTATCCAACTCCATGGACATGTTTTTATTTTCCTGTTCTGTCTTGAGAGCACACATGTGGAGTTGTGCAGGGCATGTTGAGCTGTACAGGGAGTATATATCTATTGAGTTCTGCGGTTATTTTCAATTTCGATGGTGGAAACGATTTAAGGATAAGTTGGCGGAATGCCTCGAAGATGTTTTATAAGCTTTAAAAATAGTGGATGGTCCGAGGATCCTGTGGCATGCTCTGATTTGTTTCAGAGTTCGGATGTTTCGATGATGTGCATCGTGTGCTTCCGAGGCAGCAGAAGGTTGTACACATATCAACGTCTATGGGTGAAGATATCCTACCATATCTAGAACCTGTTTGATATGCAGATTAGTCAAGCTTTTGCAGAGCAGTCCTCATAAGCTGCAAGATACATGCATGGTTCGTATGGTTCATTACTCATAACTAATCTATATGTCAAAACTTGGACAACTATTTAGCCCTTGAATTATCTTATAAATTGACAATGATGATGTTTTCATGCAGTCTGCAATTCTGGTTTTGTAGCAGCTGCTATAGAACAGGATTTTATCCCATATCCAGAGAAGGTTCTTGAAATGAGGAAAGGCTTTATTGTGCTTGGCAAGGATGATGATTTTTGTGCATGAGCTAGGACTAGCAACAGCAGTTGGCAGAACCAGGATGGAAGTCATATTGCCTCCTTTTATTGAAGCTGCTATTTCAGTGAGTCCTAATTCCACTACTTCAGAGTTCAGACAACCAAAAGGCTTTAGCGCAATTATTTATGCTTTTCATATTTGCAGGGTTTTGGGTTGGATTATAGCGAGCTAATGTAGTACGTTCATATATTGGTCACTTGTGGATTGCAGATTTAAGAATATGAATTCTATTGAGATTGAGGCAGCCTAATAAGTGGAAGAAAATATTAGAAATTGCATGGCAGCCAGAGTGAGGTATGTTTTTCATGTCCAACTTTCAATTTAGTATGTTCTCATTTTGATTGTAGTTGGTAATTGTACGGCCATATAGTCATATCTCTACTATTAAAGGGGATTAGGTATGCCGTTTCGTTCGTTCATATCGTTACCTCATCATTCATTTTGTTCGTTACCCTCCTCCCTAACTGCTTGATTTACCTCGAAGACTCCTCCTCCTAACGATTCTTTCCCAGTTTTCAACCCTTTTTTGCTAGCTGACAGAAAGAGTCACTCCACAGTCCACATGAATCCTCTCTTCCTCGATCTCTCTCTGAGTCTCAGCCCTGTCTCTTCTAGGGTTCTCACACCGCCGACTCTGTCCGCCTCATGCGGACCTACCGAATGGCAAGGTGAAGCGAGAGCTCGGCTCTCAAGAGGCAGCCGGAGGAGATGGTGGTGCCATGGTCGCGGCGAGGGTGGCGTACAGTCCCATAGTTGAGCTTGCCATGAGATTCGACAAGTGCGTGCTTCACTGCCCCCTCTGCACCCCCCTTCCTAACTTCCTTATTCCACACTCGGTTGGTGCCGTGAAGATCGACTTGTACGGCGGGTGCCACGACGTGATTAGCCTGTCCTACCAGACCCTCCTATGCGTGCTCGCTCACCATGCGGCTGGTCAAGTAGTGCCGTGCGCTGAGCGCTCCCTGTCCCAGGGGCCCTGACTCCCGACGCATCCAACCGCATAAGGCGCTTGTGCCCGCTGCCCCTTTCCTCCATGTCCGTGAGGAGAATCCCTACAGTATGCATGTATTTTGTTAATCCCCTCTTATATTATTTTAATTTCAGCAAGACAACCACATATGAGACAGGAACTGTAGCGTCCATTGTCTTCTATATCTGCTTGCATTAACTTTCCATTACTATTAGCCTGTGGGATATATGATGCGAGGGAACGAACATGCCATAAGGCACAGGTGAGTCCCCTGGGTGCTCTTTGCATTACTATTCTTCTTATTCGGCTGATTTTGATCTTCTTAATCCTTTTCTCATTAATACCGTTTGTAGTTTGTGAGATCTTTCTCTGACCACATGCAAGCCTATGCTCCACCATCCCATTCTTTGTTATTTTATTTCCAACTTTAAGACAATTTTATCTTTCAAACCAAAAGTACAATTTATGATCCGTTTGCATATTGTGATTATGACGAGGAGAACTTCAAAACAATACCACTTTTGAATGTGTTTCAGCATGTTCTAAAAAAATCAAATTCTAAAGCAGAATGAAACACTATTAAAAGTTCAAAGTTTTGTTTGAATATCTCATTATTGAATTGTTGCATCAAATTATTAAATTTATATGAAACAAGTTTGAAGCATATATGAGTTTATATGATATATGTTTTATTAATCTATGTACACAAAGCCAATGTTTTTAACAAAAAGAAAGATTATGCTTATACTTCATTATGCATCCTGTACATATATAATGGTATAGATAATTCCATTGCGTGTGAATGAACGGCGCATTGAGAATGGCGCCAGAACAAAACCATGGAAGTAAACTCCTTTTGCTTATATCACAAATTTTGTGCCATGGTGCAAAAAGAGAGCAAGTGCATATGTATGTTCAGATATGATGAAACCAAATAAGGTTGCAACTAACATGTTATATTGACTTTCAGTTATGAACCTTATGACTCTGATGCTCTCAAGTTTGGCAACTGTTTGTACTAAGGGCCTGTTCGGCAATGCTCCGGCTCTCAACTTCCATTAACTCCGCAGTGAAGTTCAGGCGAACGAGCAAATTCCGTGGAGCTCAAATCAAGAAGCTTGCTATTCTGTTAGTGCAAATTTGAAGGAGTTGGGGAAGCTGCCTTTTCCCGGCTCTATGAAAACGAAGAAGCTGGAGTTGAGCGTTATTATGATTTGCTGCCATCGCCAAGTGAGCTATGCGTACCGATTCGCTTTGTCTCTCCCCCCAACAGCTCATATCTCCTCTCCGTAGTGGTCGTTGTACATTTTTTAATTAGAAGAAAGGTGCCATTGTATGCCTACTGAGCTGGGCTTTGCTCCCTTCCCTCCCAAACGGGCTTCAGCCCATCTAAATGGGTTGTCAACCCATGCCAGCGATGAGAAGCATGAGGTGCGCAGCCGAACGTTTTCCCATCACTGTGAGAAACTAGAAAACCGAAGTGAGGAGTAGAAGTTGAGGAGTTTGGGAAGCTAGGCTGTTGCCGAACAGGCCCTAAAGATAGGTTAAGTGTCTGAAGCTATACTGGAAGATGTAATTATTTCTCTCAGTTCGTAGTGCTTGACTAGATGGCGTCTTCGTACGTATAGCTTGAATAGATATAACCATGGACGTTTAATTATAATATGCAACGCTAGATATATTTCTTTGTCTTGTCCTCCCTTAATTTGTTGGTCCAGTGTAGATTAGTAGTATTCTATCACATGGAAATATATGCACGTCTATTATTATTATGTTCTTGTGACAATCACAGAACCTTTACTGGAATGCATCATTTATGTGAACATTATAATGCTTATTTGTAATGATGATCTAATTCCGCATGATGATCACAAAAAGGTAGCAGCTGGCATCATAGCCATTTATGTTGCTTCTAATCAAGACAAATCCTACATTCAAACCATCTCGATGTTCTTCGCCAGCATCGTCACATCGAGCCTATGTATATACTATTGGATCAAGACAAATCCTACATTCAAACCATCTCGATGTTCTTCGCCAGCATCATCACATCGAGCCTATGTATATACTATTGGATCTTGAAGCCTGAAGTCATTTTTTGTTCCCATGATTATTTAGCAAATGCAGAAAATATTGTCGATTATATTATATGTATATTGTTGGGTAGTAGATTTTCCCACTAGAACTGAATATTAGGAAGGATATATCTTGTGGCTGGTCAGATTTAGAATCATGTCGTAATTTCTTAAGGGTCTAATGGTTGTTGTTGTTTTTTCCTTTCAAAAATTAAAACTCCTTGGTGATTATCGTAACTATCATAATTGTACTAGCAAGATTATCAGAATAACTAAGCAACTATTTTAGACTCACTTTCTATGCCAAGCTGGAAAATTGATATGCCTTATGATTATATATGCAACCAGTATTTTTTTGAAATGCCAGTGGCAACACATTTGTTACATGTTTTAAGACCTTCTGCGTGAAATTTTCATACTAACTACATATATTGTTTGTGTAGGATGGGTATGAGTTGAGGAAGCGGTTTTTATTATACTTGCTAAAACATCGTGGGAATGAAGCTAAAGGCAACTTTCTTGATATTTATGAAAGAATTTCTTAAGCGCATCATCTAGATATTAATAGTTTTGTAATAGATGTTTAGTTGGAACATCGCTCAGTTTGTTACATGGACATGTTGTTAATCTTTCTTTTTGTTATCAATTTACATTGCAAAAATGGACTTTAATTATTTAATAATTGTGTTTGTGTTATATTGTTTGTACATGTGAAATTTATCATGCAACTCTTGCATACTATTTCAAGAGCCCGTGGCAACGCACGGGCACTCTACTAGTGACAATGGTTAGTGACTTGGACACACGCTGAAGTGATAATTTTTTTTGAAAAACGAATCTATGTTGAAACTCCTAAGTTGTGACAAGTGTCGCGCATGTAATTCATCATTCGTCACCATCGAAGAAGATAGGAGTGACCTTTGCAAAGGGCACTCCATAACTAACTACTGATTTCGTAACTCCCACGGGCAGTGGCGCGGCTATGTCCCGCCAACCGTGAGGCAGTAGCTTGCTTCGCCTGAAGGCAGCCGATTCATGGGCTGGCCCAGTATAGCATTGACGTCAGTAGCTTGCTTCGCCTGAAGGCAGCCGATTCATGGGCTGGCCCAGTATAGCATTGACGTCACGCCCAATTTTTCCTTTTGTTTATCTACTAGTTCTATTTTTATTTTTATTTTTATTCTCATTTTCCATTTTTTTTCTTTTATTTTTTAAAGTTTTTTTAGGCAATCTCACGAAGCTTTTAATTTTTAAGTGTTTATTCTTTTGTTTTTGAGGGGATGAGGGGATTCTAAGTTTTTTTTGGTAACTCTGAGGTGATTATAAGTTTTTTTTTTGTTTGAGAACTCTGAGGGGATTCTGAGTGTTGTTCATTCGAACTGTACTCCTCGAGCCCATCTATTATCCGAGCGAAGCCCACAGTGCCACGCTATATAAGCCAAGTGCCCCCATAGGGTTTTCCAGCGGCGGAACAAACCCGAACGCATCCTGTGGATCACACCTTCTCGTCTCCCACCTCTCCGCCGGCGGCCAACTCCAACCATGGCGGACACGAAGGCCAGCGCGGCGGTCACCCTCCGCACCCGCAAGTTCATGACCAACCGCCTCCTCTCCCGGAAGCAATTCGTACGCACCCTGCCCTCGTCACCGGGGCTCCCAGGATCCATCGCATCTCTCAAATCCCTAACTCTTTCCGGCGCTCCACCTTTCACTTTCAGGTGCTTGAGGTGATCCACCCCGGCAAGGCCAACGTCCCCAAGGCGAGACATCGATCACACAAAATGGAGGCTGTTCAGGTGGCGATCTAGCGATCTCATCGTCTGGGTTTCTCTGTGCAGGCGGAGCTCAAGGATAAGCTGGCCAAGATGTACGACGTGAAGGACGCCAACTGCATCTTCGTGTTCAAGTTCCGCACGCATTTCGGGGGCGGCAAGTCCACTGGATTCGGTCTCATCTACGACAACCTCGAAGCAGCCAAGAAGTTCGAGCCCAAGTACCGCCTGATCAGGGTATGTTGCCATTGCGCTGATTTAGTTATGGAATCAGATGCTTTTTTATCAGGCTCGATCGTTCTTTGCCACGTGTAGTCCAGCCCTAATCATCATTAGTATCGCTATCACAATGTGTAGCAATGCATGCTAATCTGCTAAAAGAATAGTACTCCCTCCGTTCACTATTATAAGATGTTCTAACTTTTTTATAAATCGGATGTATGTAGACACATTTCAGTGTGTTTTTTCGCTCATTTCAGTCTGTATCTAGTCCATATTCAAATATTCAAAACATTTTATAATAGTGAACGGCCTGAACGGAGGGAGTAGTAGTTATTTGGCTTTCACTGCCTAGATGTTTCAGGTTGGTCATACTGTTTTCATGTGCGTATCTAGATGACAAATTTATTGCTGCGGCACTAGATTTCTTTGGGGCACTGCTGACTTGTTGTAAATTGTGTTCCTGACTTGTTGTATTCTGTGCCTCCTGTTTGCAACAGCATAGTGACTGCCATGCATCATAGATTTATATTATGGTATGGTGTCTGTGATGTTCAGAAACAAATTTATGGATGGGGGATACATGTGCATAATTTTGTATCATGTTTTCTTGCATTGAACCGCTCTGTGTTCTGTTGTCTCCACATTTTAGTTAAAGCCCATACAGATGTAGAGTGCGGATATTCCATTTAACGCAAATTTGCAACACTAAAAAGAGTAATCATCAATTAGGTAAGTCTCAATCTCCTAGGACTAGTATATATGCGGCAACAACAATTAGGTCTGATATTCCTTTGTTGATCGATGGTGTTAAAGAGTAATACATGACAATAAAAAAAGGCATGTAAATATTTAGTTACGCAGTTTTTAATTGATGTTGCTGGATTTGTAATTGTTATGAAGAGGAATAAAACAGCTGTTGGTGTGTTTGGTTCTGAATTTTCAATGCATGGTGGTATTTATTTTTATATTCTGCCACGAATGTTATTCCTGTAACTAAATAACTTCCTCTGTTCCCTTTCCCAGAATGGTCTTGCTACTAAGGTTGAAAAGTCTCGCAAGCAAATTAAGGAGCGTAAGAACAGATCTAAGAAGATCCGTGGTGTCAAGAAGGTGAGTTACTTATGCATGATCTGTTGGCTACTTTCTAGTGCTCACTATGATCGTTTGTGTTGATATTTTTGGCTTGTGCAGACCAAGGCTGATGCCGGGAAGAAGAAGAAGTAAACATTCATTCACATTAGATCTACACTCTCGGCGGTTTAGTGGCGGCGGCATCATTATGTCCTTATTAGTTTTTTTCTCCTCCTCACTGAAGTGAGGTTTTTCTCGTTCCTGGATGTGAACCTAGCTGGTTTGGAATAACGCCTTTTGACATTTACATCCATGCTTTGAGGTTAGAGCTAAAGTGTTCATGAAAACTTTAACAAGGCAGCTTTCTCGTCCAAATTAGTGTGTAATATGCAGTTTCTTTTGTTGTCTGTCCACTCCATTTATGCACTTGTTCATTTTGATTATGCACTTTCTCCCTGCATGCTTAATTGAAGTCGTGTTTGGCTAGGGCATGCTGTCGCAGCATCCCTGATTCGTAGTAAGCAACTGATTTATGATTTCTCGCATTGGTTGTTGGTATTTATGACATATCAGTGCATCCGAAATTGCCAAAGTAGAAATATTATTACACTGCATAACTGTGGAGTAGCATTACATGTCTTCATTAGGTATGCTGATGGTCCTCCGCAGGCAGCACAGCCTATGTACGTATTGGTACGCTGGCCGTGCTGCGGTGCGGAGTCGGCCTCAGTTTCTGTTCCTGACGGCGCTCTTGACCATGTTCCCCGGAAGGGAGGACGAGGGCGTGACGGCCTTGCGTATCTTGAAGATGTTCCACGCCGTCCCGACGGTGTGGCCGACCGTCGCGAACGCGTCTCCGGTCGCCTCCCCTGCGCTCTCTCCATACCTGCAGCAGAAGCTAGTCAGTCAACTGCTGCGTTCCAAATGCTGATCTGATTTTCCATATGGCCTGGCTTGAGGTGCTGATGTTGTTACCTCTTGGACACTGCACCGGAAACAACGTTGGAGGTTGCAGCAAGCGACCTCCTCTCGGCAGCCTCTACCGCGTCCATAACTTTATCTGTCACACAGGAAGAAGGCAACCGATGTAATCTCTCAAAAGATTTGGTCGTTACGGCGAGGTCCCGTGGGTGTTTCCAGGGCACTAGAGTACTCACTGATGGCGTCGAGAGAGGCGATAACGACCTCTCCGGGGACGGTGGAGAGGAGGGCTTTCCCTTGGTTGGAACGGAGCAGCGGTGCGGCCATGGACCCTGTCACCGAGATGACCGTGTCCAGCATCGTCTTGCTCATCTTCTCCGTCATCTCCGACAGCTTCCTCACCCTGAGCAACCAAGATCAGATCAGTAGTGATGAATGGGTGATGAACAAGTGAGCAACTCACACCAGGATGAAAGAGATACTGTTAGTCGAGTTACTACCTCTTGAGGCTCTTGTTGACTCCTCCACGCTTCGCCGGACCTGCCTGGCTGCTCCCGTCAGCTCCACCGGTGCCGCCGAAGCGTTTGCTCGCGCCGCCGGCTGCTTGAGGGTTTATCAGGTTGGCTCCCTTTTGAACCTGCACGGCAGTGGATTCAGAGCGGTCACCTTGTGGTAGATAAACAACGACAGAAGGGACGAAGCAGAGGGGAGTACGTACCTGGCTGGCGTAGGCCTCGCTGCACATGAAGATGCCTTTGACGAGGTGGCCGGTGCCGGCGCCGATGGCCTTGGCGAGCACGTTGTTGTAGCTCTCCACCTTGGGCGAGAAGTCGTTCCAGTACGCGTCGGGCGACGCCGACGCCGGCGGCGGCGGCCTCGAGCCCCTCGACGGCGCGGAAGGCGTGGAGAAGCAGGAGTTGGACTTGAGGAGCGCGTCGAAGGACGGCAGCAGCGCGGCGTCGGCGAAGGAGACGCCGTAGTTGAGCAGCCCGCCGTCCTTGTCCGGCAGCGTGAAGAGGTAGTGCAGGCGGTCGAGTTTGACCACGGGCTCGTCCCTCGCCAGCGGCCAGCCGAGGTCGCGGCCGACGCGCACCACGGTGGTCACCGCCACGTCGTCCTTGAAGATCCTCACGACGGAGAGCTCGCCGCGGCCGAGCTCGAGGGGTCCCTCGGAGCCGGCCACGAGGTGCACCGCCGCGCCCGGGACGCGCAGCAGCGTCTCCTCCCGGATGCCGCCCCTCGGCCTCGACGACGACGACGACGACATGGCGCCCCCACCGCAGCAGCCCATGAACTTCTATCTAGCCGCTACAGATTAAGATGAGCGATTCGGCTGTGGAGAACTGGCAAGCAAGCTGGCTGCCCGGGACGCATTGGCTCTGAGATGCATATATATCATGTCGGCCGGGAGAAAGAACGAACAGGACGCGCACGGAATAAATCTTTCTGCAACTTTCTCACTCCTTTGCGGCCGCCTTTATTCCATTCTTCAGGGTTAATACATTCGGAGACACCTTGGACACACATTCCTTGTCTGCACAAGCCATACACATATATGTACACAATAATATTCTGACAAGAAAAGGGAATAATAAAAGTATGAAGATAGCTATCGCATCAACAGTTGCACTCCCACCAAAGGCGAGGAGTCGACAGGCGAGAGCGAGCAACGAAACGGAATGAGGGTTGCAATTTTTGCCGACGTGAATGAAGAACAGATGCAAGCTGTCAGAGTGCGCTCCTTCGATTCCTCGTCTTCTCTACCACAACATGAAAGTTTTTCTCCATATGGTTCTAACACTCTGTCGATGACTCCAGTGCGAACTTTGGAAGCGATGCTGAGTTGCTGACATGAGCGAATCGTCCACGAATTCCATATGCAATGTCTATTTTCAGCTTCATAACCGAATTAGCATCACACTGAGGCAGTTTGATGAATGTTGTGGTATACTGCTGCCATGGCTTCTGAATCAAAGGAACTATCGGATTGAGCTAATAATCTTCATCAGCCTGGAGGTACTGAGAATAGTTAGCCGCCAAGAGAGCGGCCCCAAGGCCCGAGCCGTCATTGGCCGGTTTAATCACAACCGAGGGTGCCAGGTCCTCCCCAAGCATATCACTCAGAGTCCTCTCCATGCACTCGCTGAAGAAAGTATAGTACTTGTAGACTCCGCCGTCCACGGCGATTACTGTCCTTCGCTTATCGGGGCTGTCAGTAGCCCGACCGAGCTTTTTGAGAATGCCATGTATCCCGGCAGCAGCAAGCCGTGCACCACGTGTGGTAATGACCTCGCAAACATCCACGACCAGTTTTCTTGTTTTTCTTGAGGTGCTCTCGATCTGAAAACCATACAAGTCAGAAAAGGAGTTGTTTGGCGGTAGGGATTAAAAAGAATGGCACTGTCACTTAATTTTCATTGACGAGGGTACCTGGAAGATTTCTTTTAGTTTGATACCAACTGTTTCGAGATCAGGTGATACATCATGATGCATCACCAACATGTGAAATGTCCTGGTAGCACAAAAGAAATCAAGCCTTTTGATGACAGTTGTGCGAATACTGAGCAGTTAAGTTTGGTTTGAATAGCTGCCAGCTCATGTATAAACGCAAAGTGAGATGGAAAATTAGTCAAAAAACGCTAAGGGAAGAACCATTCCATTCATTTTCATTGACTTGCTTTTTTTGAAATTAAGACCGCTTAGTACTCTGCAAAGTTTGCACTGCAGGCTGAATCAAAAACTGAAGATATACTCTCATGGAATTGGCTAGCAAGATATTTCTGGTCAGAGGTCTTCTAGTTTAGCCATTGGCACGAAAAAAAATGCAGTGACTGTAGTTTTACTAGTAGCATATCCATACAAGACACAGTAAATATAAGGTCCCACGATTTTCTTGTTTAAGGTGCTCTTTTTGTCGAATTTACAGCTTTACTCATCAATAACTACAGTTAAGAAATAAATTCAACAAAGCATATTTGTAAGCAATTCAGGAGAAGGACTTTCTTTGCATGATAAAGTAGTGGATGATAACGGGAACAACATACTTCAGAATGTATGGGGTCTCTAGTTTTGGAGGTATATTATCACCAAAAAGAGCAGCTTCTTGAGCCATCTGTAGCAAGATTCTCCGGACAATTTCCCCCATATACATACCAGAGGTCAACTTCTCATAATTCTGGAAGGAAATTGTCTTATCCACGCTCATCAACCATAAAACAGGGAAGTGCCATTACTTTATATCAAGGGCGACACCACATACCTGTTCTCCAGGATTCAAACTTTCTGCATCCAAAGCTTGATCAAATTCAGTGAGTGGAAGATGAGCGGACTTGAAATTTCCCCACTCCATGTTTATTACCTGTTACAAACCAACTAATTAAAATAATCATATCTTTTTTTCGAGGGGATTAAAATCATCATATCAATGGGGTAAAAGCCATTCTTCACTGTTATCACCATTTCTTGTTCTTGTGACACTGTAAGTAATAGAAGCAAAATAGTTTGTGCGATCTATGCAGCCTTGCAAAGTTGCATTCATGGGTACAGAACAGACACTCACCATATCTCCGGACATGGGCAGGGGGGCATGCCATTTAGGAATTGCATGTGCATTCTCTGTGTATGCTGCATTAGTACCAGTTCCCAGTATTACGGCAATCATAGTATCATCATCTACATACCTTCCAGCAGCCAGAGTCCCAACGGTATCATTCACCTACAGAATAGTCCTATATTTCAGTCTATATTAACAGATAGACCTGACATTTAACCCAGTAAGCATAATGTACATATAAGAAGAAACAAACCAATGTTGAGACTTTCATAACAAGTCCTTGACGTTTTATAGCCTCGTTTAATTCAGCCACGATATCCTTGCCAACCTGACTTCAAAGTAAACATGCAGGTACATTATTCATAGC
Source organism: Triticum urartu (assembly GCF_003073215.2). Classification (NCBI taxonomy): domain Eukaryota; kingdom Viridiplantae; phylum Streptophyta; class Magnoliopsida; order Poales; family Poaceae; genus Triticum; species Triticum urartu. Next base: position 516,457,877 of record NC_053024.1, read on the forward strand.
TATTTATACAGTGACAAATCATATAAGCATATCGCCAAACTGAAAGTCCAAAGAAACTACAGGATTTTCCCCATTTAAACTTTTTGATACGGGATGATACTGGACATTGTTTTGTATAACTTGAAAAAAAAAATCACGTTCATGTGTTAGCATCTTTGATTTGGTTTTCAAATAGGCTAGGTACAATAAACTGACCATTTCCTCAATTGCAAAACCCTTTGTCCACTTGATAAGTGTGCCGGATGAAATCGAAGTTTGCTTCACTGGAAAGGAGAATGTAAAACCGAGTTGTCTTAGAGTGCCCTCCGGAAGATGATAATCTTCACCCTCAGAGGCAACAAACTTTGCTAAAGCAGCGGCGATAAAATCAAATAGTTCCTGAAAATTTACGCCAAGTATGCAAGGTTAGCAAAAAAAAGGAGAGATGAACATTATGGCAAATGGACATGATCGTTACATGCGAGCTTCTGGACATTAAATGCTGCGGAATGGATACCCCTACAGATTCTTGCTTGATAACTCGCTGTTCCTTGCCCCCTAATTGAACTCGTAAAACACGGAAGTTTGTTCCTCCGAGGTCAAGTGCATAAAATAGCCCTTTCTCATCCCTAAAATGGTTGCATAAGTGAGATTAAATGATGTACTGAAAATGCAGCTCAATTCAACAGTTGCAACATAGGACAGTCACACAAGTACATATGCTAATGCTATGCAATATTGGTGAATGCCTCTGCTGCAATTGTACAATTAAATTTCTTGATATAGTTCTGTTTCACCATTTTGTATAATTACAGGCACAAGAAGGAACAGGAAAGCACACATTTCCCCTAAAAAAACGCACATTTCGTAATAATCGATCTTGACCGAAGAGGTGGGGGGGGGGGGGGGGGGGGGGGGGGGGTTTACCCGGAGGGGAGGGAGTCAACGTAGGTGACGAGCATCTTGAGCTTGCTCCCGTCCTCGGAGGCGAGCCCCGCGCGCATCTCCACGTCCATCGCGTCCGACACCTGCAGCAGCCGCGCCGCCGGCGCCGCGCACCGCTCCTGCAGGTCCGACAGCACGGCGGCCACGCGCGCCCACCGCTTCGCCTCCCGCAGCCTCTGGCGCACGGCAATGGCAGCTGCGGCCGCGACCACCGCCGCAGCCGCTAACGCCGCTGCCTTCCGCATCGATGCCGCTGGGTTCGCCTGCCCTTCGCGGCTTCGCCCTCGGTGGTATTCGTGAGTTGTGACTATACTCGTGAAAGAGTGAGAGTCAACCGTTGACTTCTACAGTAAACTGAAAGCTGGTCCAATTCGTCGTTCGGCCAATCGGCCTGAATCTGAAGTCTAAACAACAACGACGAGACTTGGGACGTTTCGTCGGATTGGTTCGTTTAATGTATTTTTCAGACAAAGATAAAAAGAAATTGCAGGGAGAAAGCTAATTGATTTGCACATTGTACCTTCGTTGCAAAATACTCCATCTGCATAAAAAATAAGACGTTAATGTGAAAAACATTTTATATTTTGATAGAGAGAAGTACATGGTTACTTTCGATCAAACACTGTAACGAGCGTACTTTCCTTCGTTTGTGTTTAGTGAGTGTTTGGTTGGGCCGTGGCTTTTAAAAGGCTGATTGTAGTCCGAGATTGACGATATCTCCATGGAGCTCGCCTCAACCGTCTCAACTTTTCGGGTCTTCTATCTAGGCTTGCCGCTCTCTATGTGCAAGGGCTCGGACTCCTCTCTACTATCACTGGTGGAGCATATGGAGAGCAGACTTTCCACCTGGCGAGCATCACTGCTTTCTCGTGGGGAACGATTGGCGCTTGTCTGACACGTGCTAGCCGCGATGCCCCTGCACCTTCTCTTGACCATGGCACTATGCCCTGTGATCCTCATCATGCACGATTTTCTTTGGCACGGACGGCGCGACGCGAATGGAAGTAATTGCCTGGTCGAAAGTGCAACTATCCCTGAGTGGTTTTGGTAATTCCTAACAACATATAGCTCATTGAGCTAATGCTACTTGAAGATAAATATTTCAGGAAAAGCTCAATGATTGGCAATGGCATGGATTAGAAAGTGGACCCCTCAAAATGCTAAGGACAAAAGGATTGGCTCAAGCTCAAAGCACAAGACTCTACATTTCATTTTTAGTGATCCAAGATCACAGTGAGTCCATAGAAAAAGCCAATACTATTAAGAGGGGATGAGGTGTTGCTTAATGAGGTTCTTACTCAAAGTGCTTAGTGATATGCTCCACAACCCTCAATCACTTTCTCATATCCAAATATATCCCAAACCAAAAGTCAAACTCGGCCCCACCAATTTGATCTATCCGGCACCACCGAGTTCACTTGACATAGCCACTGCCACAAACCCTAGTCTTTTCGGTCCGACCGATAGGGATCTCGATCTCACCGAGATGGGATTGTAATCTCTCTGTTTCCCTTCGTAACGTTTCGGTCCAACTGAGATGAGCGATCGGTCCCACCAAGATTGCGATGCAAACTCTCTGTTTCCCTTTCGTAACGTTTCGGTCCTACCAAGAGAGCGAATTGGTCCCACCAAGAGTGCCTGGCCAACTCTCTGGTTAGTCTATTACCAAAATCGGTCTCACCGAGTTTGTGTAATCGGTCTCACCGAGATTATGTTATGCCCTAACCCTAATATTATCAGTCCCACCGAGTTGATCAAGTCGGTCCCACCGAAAACCCTAACGGTCACATTATGAACTAAATCGGTCTGACCGAGTTGTATGATTCGCTCCCACCGAGTTTGGTGATTTGTGTGTAATGGTTAGATTTTGTGTGGAGGCTATATATACCCCTCCATCCACTCTTCATTCGTGGAGAGAGCCATCAGAACATGCCTACACTTCCAACATACATTTTCTGAGAGAGAACCACCTACATTTGTGTTGAGGTCAAGATACTTCATTCAAACCACATAAATCTTGATCTCAAGCCTTCCCCAAGTTGCTTTCCACTCAAATCATCTTTCCACCAAATCCTATCCTATGAGAGAGAGTTGAGTGTTGGGGAGACTATCATTTGAAGCACAAGAGCAATGAGTTCATCATCATCACACCATTTGTTACCTCTTGGAGAGTGGTGTCTCCTAGATTGGTTAGGTGTCACTTGGGAGCCTCCGTCAAGATTATGGAGTTGAACCAAGGAGTTTGTACGGGCAAGGAGATCGCCTACTTCGTGAAGATCTACCCTAGTGAGTCAAGTCCTTCGTGGGCGATGGCCATGGTGGGATAGACAAGGTTGCTTCTTCGTGGACCCTTCGTGGGTGGAGCCCTCTATGGACTCGCGCAACCGTTACCCTTAGTGGGTTGAAGTCTCCATCAACGTGGATGTACGATAGCACCACCTATCGGAACCACGCCAAAAATCTCCGTGTCTACATTGCGTTTGCTCCCTCCAAACTCCTCTCTTTACCTTCATATGCAATTGTTTTACATTTCGCTGCTATACTCTTAGAATTGCATGTGTAGGTTGTTTGCTTGACTTGTGCTAAGTTGCTAAAATCTGCCAAGAATTAAAATTGGGAAAAGGCTAGATTTTTATTTTGTCAAGTAGTCTAATCATCCCCCTCTAGACATACTTTCGATCCTACAAGTGGTATCAGAGTTTTGGTCTTCATTTGCTTTGATTTTCATAACTTTTGGTGGTCATAGCCTTGGTTTCACAACCTAGGAGAGTATGGCATCTAACGAGGGAAATTACCGCCGTAGAGGTCCTTACTTTGATGGTACTAATTTTGCTAGTCGGATGCATAAGATGAAAATGCATATTCTTGGACATAACCCCGCTGTTTGGGCTATTGTGTGTATTGGCTTGCAAGGTGAATTCTTTGATGGAAGAGAACCGAACCGTGAAGCTAGCGCGGAAGAGTTGAAGATGCTGCAATACAATGCTTAAGCTTGTGATATTCTCTTCAACGGATTGTGCCCCTAAGAATTCAACAAAATCAGCCGTCTGTAGAATGCAAAAGGAAATTTGGGATACTTTGATTGATATGCACGAAGGTACCGACTCCGTCAAGGAATCCAAATTGGATGTGCTTCAAAGTCAACTTGACAAGTTGAAAATGAAGGATGGTGAAGGTGTCGCTGAAATGTACTCTAGGCTTGCTCTCATCACAAATGAGATTGCGAGCTTAGGAAGTGAAGGGATGACCGATAGATTCATCATCAAGAAGATCCTAAGAGCCTTGGATGAAAAATATGATACCGTGTGCACATTGATCCAAATGATGCTCAATTACAAAGATCTCAAGCCAACGGAAGTCATTGGAAGGATTGTTGCTCATGAGATGTCACTTAAGGATAAGGAAGAGCTTCACAACAAGTCAAGTGGTGCTTACAAAGCCTCATGTGATGCTCCCACATCATCAAGTGAGAAACAAAACTTCAATGAAGAATTGAGCCTAATGGTGAAGAACTTCAACAAGTTCTACAAAAGTAGAAGCAAGGAAAGAGGTTCCAAGTCAAGGTCCTACAATGACAAAAGATCTTCAAGTTGTGAACGTAATTGCTAAAATTGTGGAAGACCCGGACACTACTCCAATGAGTGTACGGCTCCCTACAAAAGAAGAGAAGGTTCTCTCAAAAGAAGGAGTAGGAGAGAAGAATCACCACCAAGAGAGAAAAGGAGTAGAGATGACCGTTATGAACAAAGAACATCACGAAGAAGTAAGGATTCGGAAAGGAAGGACAAATCATCAAGGGGCTACACAAAACGAAGACATCAAGCTCACATTGGTGAATGGGTATCCGGCTCCGACTCCAACGATCACTCCGAGAGAAGTTATCACTCTGATTCTGAATATACTCAAGATGAAGGTGTTGCCGGTCTAGCACTTGTTTCAGCCAACTCCTACGACATATTTGAGTCACCAAATGAAGGGATTGGAAGATGCTTCATGGCTAAAGGCCCAAAGGTATCACACCCCGAGTATGTTGATTTCAATAATGATGAAGATGACTTGCTAGGTGATGATGATTTACTTGTTGACAATTCTAGTGATGAAAACTATGATGAACTTGCTATTAATCATGCTAATCAAGACAAAATGAATGACAATGATAAGAAGGAGATTGAGCGTCTAACTAAAGAGCTAAACACTCTTAAGTTAGCTCATGAAACTACCTTGGAAAATCATCGAGAGCTTTTAAAGACTAATGAAAAGTTACGCTTCGAAAAGCTCAACCTTGAACAAGAGCATGGGTTCTTAAAAGCGATCAATGATGATCTTCGCAAGAAAAGTTCTTCTTACATTGCCAAGCGTTTACTCTTGTCTACTTACATGCCACAAGTTAAATCTAGCAACAAGAACAAGAAAGATTCTTCTTCTAGTAGTAACAATAATCATGCTAAACCCAATGATGTTGCTTCTAGTAGTTCTCTTGATTCCACTAATGATTCTCTTAGCCAAGTTACACTTGAGCAAGAAAATATCTTATTGAAGGGAATTATAGAGAAAGGTGTTTACAAGAGCCTTGTCGGAAGTAAGCAATTTGAGGAAATTGTACGCAAGCAAGGAAGACACCGGAAGAATCAAGGTGTTGGTTTTGAACGAAAGTTCAATGTCAATGGAGTTGAGTGGGAAGAAGCTCAATACCCCAAGACGAAGTTTGTTCCTCAACAAGAGAAGTATGATCCTATTTCTTTCCAAGAAACACAAGCTCAAGATGATCTTCCACCACAAGACCACAAGCAAAAAGGCAAGTACAAGCTTCAAGAGGAGATTGATGCATTTGAAGAAGCTCCCAAAGCCTTGGTCAAGTGGGTTCCCAAGACTACATCAAGTTCCACTTCATCAAGTACGACTACAACTCCAAGGATTCCCATCAAGATGGTGTGGATTCCGAAGAAGAATAACTAGAGAGTTCTTGAGGGAGACTCCGCCAACACACTTCACTCATATCATTTTGGAGAGGACAAGTGCAAACAACTTCCATATCTTGCACTAGTTCAAGGAGTCACAAACCCTCTTGTTGGTAAGACAAGGGACAAGGTAACCTAATGCATTCATGGACATCATCTCATGTGAATATCACTCTACGTCTATGGATATCCTTGTATCTTCCCTGTGGGCCTAACCCGTGTAGGTATTGAAAGTGCAACTCACTTCAAAGGATTGCTCCAAAGGATCTACATCAACATTGAGCATCTACATCTTCAACACCTACATGAAGTCATCATCGACAAAACCCAAGGTTAGTTCATCCCTGTTAGGGGGGATATCACATCTAGGGGAACTTTACTCTAATCAATTGAGCTAAAGCAACTCAAATGGTGTGAACACAACAATGCTTTATGTAAAAGTGGCAACCCCACTTGTGCTTAAACGATGAGTATGACCTACCATCAAATGTTCTCATTTGACTCCTAAGTCAATATACTCATATATAGATGACCTAGTCATCGCCAAATTGCTTGATAGATGCTAGAGTGTTTGTGCATGATTTGTCACATATTTCATTTGTCATCTTATTGTGTGAGCATGTTGGCTGCATATTTTACTCATTCAAGGACATCCATTTGTTTATTTGATTATTTGCCTTTTTTCTTTGCCAAATGGATGGACAAAAATGCCTAAGAACTCCCTCTAGCTATCTATACTTTCCTCGTCTCAAACTCTATTCATGCTACATCACAAAGTTTGATCAAGGCAGATTTGAACCACTTTGTGTGAGGAGCACTCGGAGTCCCCGATTCGTCATAGACTTAAACTTCCAAAACCTCTTTGTGCATTTCGGCATGACCGAGTCATCCATTTCGGTCACACCAAGATCACTAAGTTGATCTAGGTTTTCAATCTCGGTGCAACCGATTAGAACTTTTCGGTCACACCGAGTTGCAGTAACCGCTTGCAGTTCTGCATCTCGGTGCCACCGAGTTGTTCCACTCGGTCACACCGATAGGGTCAGGTTATATATACTGACGGGTCAAATTTTGGAAAATTTTCCAAAACCTTTCACCCGTGCATGAACTGCTCTGCTTCCTCGGGTCTCTGGATCGTCCTCTCACCGCCAGCGACCTCCCGCCGCTGGTCTCCGCCGCCGTCAACGGCAATCTGCTCCGCCGTTGTCGCCGTAGCAAGTTCACCGCCGAAGTAGGGTATGAACTTGATCTTTGTGATATTCCTTAACTCCGATTCGTAGCACATTGCTTTGCCATGATTCTTGTCACGTATGAAATTATCATGTCTAGCGAAAGCATCCCGTAGATTAGATTTGATTTGAAAAATTTAGGGTTAGGTCTCCGCCGAACTCATCTCGGACCGACCAAGTTGTAGAAATCGATCTCACCGATTTGGCTTAGGCCATTGCACACACGTTTTTGGTCTGACCGAAAATTGCAAATCAGTGTGACCGAGTTCGATTCTCTGTGAAACCCTAGCAGTCTCGGTGCCACCGAACTGTGACTCGGTGTGACGCCCCCGATTCAATCATACACTAATCATACACGCAAACGTGTACGATCAAGATCAGGGACTCACAGGAAGATATCACAACACAACTCTACAAATAAAAAAGTCATACAAGCATCATATTACAAGCTAGGGGCCTCGAGGGCTCGAATACAAGAGCTCGATCATAGACGAGTCAGCGGAAGCAACAATATCTGAGTACATACATAAGCAAACAAGTCTGCCTTAAGAAGACTAGCACAAACTGAGATACAGATCGAAAGAGACGCAGGCCTCCTGCCTGGGATCCTCCTAAACTATTCCTGGTCGTCGTCAGCAGGCTGCATGTAGTAGTAAGCACCTCCCGAGTAGTAGCAGTCGTCATCGACAGTGGCGTCTGGCTCCTGGACTCCAACGTCTGGTCGCAGCAATCGGGTATATAAAGAGGGAAAAGGGGGAGCAAAGCAACCGTGAGTACTCATCCAAAGTACTCGCAAGCAAGGAGCTACACTACATATGTATGCATTGGTATCAAATTGAAAAGGGGTAACATATGTGGACTGAACTGCAGAATGCCGGAATAAGAGGGGGATAGCCAATCCTATCGAAGACTACGCTTCTGGTAATCTCCATCTTGCAGCAGAAGGGGAGAGTAGATGGTAAGTTCACCAAGTAATATCACATAGCATAATCCTAACCGATGATCCTCCCCTCGTCGCCCTGTTAGAGAGCGATCATCGGTTGTATCTGGCACCTGAAAGGGTGTGTTTTATTAAGTATTCGGTTCTAGTTGTCATAAGGTCAAGGTACAACTCCAAGTCGTCCTGTTACCGAAGATCACAACTATTCGAATAGATTAACTTCCCTGCAGGGGTGCACCACATTTCCCAACACGCTCGATCCCCTTTGTCCGAACACACTTTACTGGGTCATGCCCGGCCTCGGAAGATCAACACGTCGCAGCCCTACCTAGGCACAACAGTGAGGTCAGCACGCCGGTCTAAATCCTATGGCGCAGGGGTCTAGGCCCATCGCCCATTGCACACCTGCACGTTGCGAACGCGGCCGGCGAGCAGACCTAGCCTCCCTTATACAAGAGCAGGCGTTCCAGTCCAACCCGGCGCGTCCCGCTCAGTCGCTGCCATCACGAAGGCTTCGGCTGATACCACGACGTCGAGTGCCCATAAATGTCCCCGCATAGTTGGTTAGTGCGTATAGGCCAGTAGCCAGACTCAGATCAAATACCCAGATCTCGTTAAGCGTGTTATTTTGAAGTAACCGCGAACACCGACCAGGACCAGGCCCACCTCTCTCCTAGGTGGTCTCCGCCTGCCCTGTCACTCCGCCTCAAAGTAACAGTCGGGGGCCGTCGGGAACCTAGGCCCACCACTACCTGGGTGGAACCACCTGCCCCTTCAACCCCCAACATCGGAATCACTCACGGGTACTCAACGAGCCGACCCGACTTTAGTCACCACCTGTATAGTATGTGTATATGTATGTATATACCCATGATCAACACCCGAGTGATCACGGCCCGATAGTATAGCATGGAAGACTGACAAGAATGTAGGGCCACTGATGATAATCTAGCATCCTATACTAAGCATTTAGGATTGCAGGTAAGGTATCAACAGTTGTAGCAACAATGATAGGCTATGCATCAGAATAGGATTAACGGAAAGCAGTAACATGCTACACTACTCTAATGCAAGCAGTAGAGAAGAATAGGCGATATCTGGTGATCAAGGGGGGGGTTGCCTGGTTGCTCTGGCAAGAGAGAGAGGTCGTCAACACCATAGTCGTACTGGGTAGCAGCGGCGTCGGTCTCGGTGTCTAGCGAGAGAAGAGGGGGAAGAAATAATAAATATTAAGCAAAAAGATGCATAGCGATGCATGACATGATAAGTAGCGGTGCTAGGGGTGCCCTAACGTGGTATGAGGTGGTACCGGTGAAGGGGGGAAACATCCGGGAAAATATCCCCGATGTTTCGCGTTTTCAGACAGATGAATCGGAGGGGAAAGTTACGTGTTCGCTATGCTAGGGATGCGTGTCGGACGAACGGGCTACGTATCCAGATTCGTCTCGACATTCTGAGCAACTTTCATGTACAAAGATTTTCCATCCAAGCTACGGTTTATTTTATATTGATTTTAAAAGACTGAAATCATTTTTAGCATTTATTTAAATATTTTCATTCAACATTATCCAGAATAGTGACTGATGACGTCATTATGACATCACCATGACATCAACAGGTCAACTGACCTGTTGACTGGTCAACCCTGGCAGGTGGGACCCACCTGTCATAGGCTGGACTAATTAACAGAAGATTAGGTTAACTAAATAATCTCATTACCCAGTGGGACCCACTGTCAGTGTCTAACTAATTAATCATTTTAACTAATAGTTTAATTAACTTCCTAATTAACAATTTTATTTATTTTTATAACATTTTAAACGGCGGGGCCTGCATGTCAGCGACACGGGCATGCCACGTCAGTGGTTGACCGGGTCAACTGGGCCCATTGGGTCCCAGTGGCAGTGGCACAAAGGCGGGGCCCGCAGCGCCAGGTGGTAGCCACGTAGGACGCCGGCCACTGGAGTTCTCCGGTGAGTCCGAACTCCGGCGACAACTCCGGCGAGCTCAGGTTTCTCGTATGGTGCACCAAATCGGGCGTTCTTTGGCTCCATTGAACATGCACGCGAGGCCGCGTCCGGTGGTGCGGTCCATGGTGGCTGGAAGAGGCCGGAATGGGCGCCGGTGCCGACGTCGGGCGGCGGGGCGATGCGGGTTTGACAGTAGTGAGGCGCAGGCGGGCGAGGACGCGGCCGTGGTGGTCCTGGCCGCGACCAGGACGCGGGGGTGGCGGTGTGCAGCGCGCAGCGGTCGCGTGTGCGAGGGAAGAGAGGGGGCAGAGGCGAACAGGGCCGGGCCTCACCATTGTTGATGGGGAGAGGGGGCGACGAGGCACGAGGAGGCCGGTCGAGGAGGAGGACGAGGACGGGCGGCGAGGTGGTGGTCGACGACGGCTCCGGGCGAGAACGGGAGCGACCGTTCGGGGCGGGACGACCCCGGGTTCGGTTACCGGCGTCGGGGGCAAAGTGGGGCGGTCCGGCGAGGACGACGGCGCAAGGATGAAGGGAGGGGTCGCGGGGCGAAGGCGGCGGTTCATAGGGCGCGGGCGCGTCGGGCGCCCCCGAGATCCAGAGAGGGAGAGGGGAGCGTGGGGGGGGGGGGGGGGGGGGGGGGGGGGGGGAGGGGGGGGGGGGGGGGGGGGGGGGTCGGTAGGGTTTGATCGCCCCAGCGAGGCTGTAGTCACCGGTCGGGCCGGCCTGGTTGGCCCAAAGGCCAGCTGGGCCATGGCCCGGTGGGGGGGGGGGGGGGGGTTCTCTCTTTACTATTTTGTTATTTTCTTTTTCTTTTCTTTTTCTTTATAATTTTCTATTTATTTTTAGCTGTCAAGTGATTGTTGTTGATTATGAAACTTTGCACATAATACCTATCCAACACTATAAGGTTGCGCGAAAAGTTTGAGGCCAATTGGAACTGTTCTAATTTATAGTTGAATTAAAATGCTCTGATTTAATCTTGTTATTCTACTAAATGAATTCCAGGGGCAATTTGGGAAACCAAATGAGGTTGGTTCCAACATGTTCATTATTTAGTGAATATTTTCCACCCATCGAACATTTTTATTTGATAGTTTAATGAAATAATAATTTGACTTGTTATTTGAATTTGAATTTGATCTCGGTTTGAAACAAGTGAGGTTTAGCAAAAGTTTAATTATGATGACCTGGCATGATTAGCAAGGGTTTACTGTAGCTTAATTATCCGGGCGTCACACTTAGTCTGACCGAGTTCACTAGTTTAGGTTCGAAAACCTGCTTCGGTATCACTGAGTTTACAAATTGGTAGATCCGAAATGCTTTCTATGAAGAACTAAAACTAAGTTTTTAAGTCATCTGTTTTGCAAAAATTCTGCACTTTGTGATGCTCATCTACTCTACCCCATCTACAATCTATTCACAGGGTCTGCTAACATTTTGCCTGCAACATGTCTGATCAAAGTGATAGCCAGAACAAGTCTGAGGAGCAGGTTCATATGAGTGAGGGCACTAGTCCCTCTAGCACTTCTGATGAGGGCAGCAGGAGCACACCAAGCAACTTGCCCAAGGCAGCCATCAGAACAAGGAAGAAGAAGACCTCAGATTCTAAGGATGAGGATTATATGGCTGCTGAGGAAGAAGTCAGCTCCAAGAAAAAGGTGCTGAAGAAAGAGTATGGCACAGTTGCATCAATTAAGCCTGGATTGCACAAAAAGGCCCCTGCCAAGAGGGTGCCAACCTTAAAGGTTAGAGCCTCAACTGCTGAAACCTCCAAGCCAACTGAAGAGGCTGCTAGAGAAGGAAAGAAAAGGAAGGAAAGGGTCAAGAAGACCACTGCCAGAGTGCTTGGCAGATCATCCATAATGAGAGATCCAGAAGAAGAAGAAGAGGAAGAGGATGCTGCACCAGCTCCTAAGGCTCAGAAGCTCACGCGACATGCAATTAAATCAGGGGCTGCAACATCTAAGCCCAATTCTGCTCCCAACACTCAAGCTCAGTGTCACACCCTCGATGCGACTATAGCTCCCACTTGTCGAGGCACGACTTAGAGACATAATCGCATTGAAGGCATATGTCGCAAGTAAGGTAATCTTTACACATCCCATGTAATATAATAATAAAGGGGAGATAACATAGTTGGCTTACACTCGCCACGTCAATCAAGGTACCTAAATAACATTACATCATCCAAACACTCATGGCCCGACTACGGCGCCAAAATAAAAGATAACCCAACATGCGACACGGTCCCGATCACCCCCAACTGGGCACCACTACTGATCATCAGGAAAGGAAACATAATAACGTTGAGAGTCCTCGTCGAACTCCCACTTGAGCTCGAGCGCGTCACCTGGAGCGGAATCGTCAGGCCCTGCATCTGGTGTAATAGTAATCTGTGAGCCACAGGGACTCAGCAATCTCGCACCCTCGCGATCAAGACTATTTAAGCATATAGGTAAGGCAAGGTAAATATAAGTGGAGCTGCAGCAAGCGACTAGCATATATGGTGGCTATCCTGTTCGCAAAAGAGAGCGAGAAGAGGAGGCAAAGCGCGAGCGAGAAACTAGAGAGCAACCTGCGCAAGCATTACTCCAACACCGTGTCCACTTCCCGGACTCCGCCGAGAAGAGGCCATCACGGTAACACACTCAGTTGATTCATTTTAAGTAAGTTAAGGTTCAAGTTATCTACAACCGGACATTAACAAATTGTTGGGGAACGTAGTAATTTCAAAAAAATTCCTACGCACACGCAAGATCATGTGATGCATAGCAACGAGAGGGAAGAGTGTGATCTACATACCTAGTAGATCGACAACGAAAGCGTTTGGTTGATGTAGTCGTACGTCTTCACGGCCCGACCGATCAAGCACCGAAACTACGGCACCTCCGAGTTTTAGTGCACGTTCAGCTCGATGACGATCCCCGGACTCCGATCCAGCAAAGTGTTGGGGAAGAGTTCCGTCAGCACGACGGCGTGGTGACGATCTTGATGTACTACTGCAGCAGGGCTACGCCTAAACTCCGCTACAATAATATCGAGGACTATGGTGGCTGGGGGCGCCGCACACGGCTAAGGAAAAGATCACGTGGATCAACTTGTGTCCATGGGGTGCCCCTTGCCTCAGTATATAAAGGATGGAGGAGGAGGAGGCCGGCCAAGGCTAGGTGCGGCCAGGATGTGGAGTCCTACTAGGACTCCAAGTCCTAGTAGGAGTCCACCAAGAGGGGAGGAAGGGAGAAGGAAGTGGAGGAGAAGGAGAGGTGGCCGGCCCCCTTTTCCCTAGTCCAATTCGGACTAGAGGGGAGGGGGGCGCAGCAGCCCCTTGGCCCTTTCTCCTCTTCCCACTAAAGCCCATCAAGGCCCATTGCTTCTCCCGTAACTACCCGGTACTCCGAAAAATACCCGAATCACTCGGAACCTTTCCGATGTCCGAATATAGTCGTCCAATATATCAATCTTTACGTCTCGACCATTTCGAGACTCCTCGTCATGTCCCCGATCTCAAATAGTTATAGGAACATGTATAAGTCATGAAGAAAGCAATAGCAACATACTAAACGATCGGGTGCTAAGCTAATGGAATGGGTCATGTCAATCAGATCATTCACTTAATGATGTGATCCCGTTAATCAAATAACAACTCATTGTTCATGGTTAGGAAACATAACCTTCTTTGATTAATGAGCTAGTCAAGTAGAGGCATACTAGTGACACTTTGTTTGTCTATGTATTCACACATGTATTATGTTTCCGGTTAATACAATTCTAGCATGAATAATAAACATTTATCATGATATAAGGAAATAAATAATAACTTTATTATTGCCTCTAGGGCATATTTCCTTCAGTCTCCCACTTGCACTAGAGTCAATAATCTAGTTCACATCGCCATGTGATTTAACAGCAATAGTTCACATCACCATGTGATTAACACCCATAGTTCACATCGATATGTGATCAACACCCACAAGGGTTTACTAGAGTCAGTAATCTAGTTCACATCGCTATGTGATTAACACCCAAAGAGTACTAAGGTGTGATCATGTTTTGCTTGTGAGATAATTTTAGTCAACGGGTCTGCCACATTCAGATCCGTAAGTATTTTGCGAATTTCTATGTCAACAATGCTCTGCACGGAGCTACTCTAGCTTATTGCTCCCACTTTCAATATGTATCTAGATCGAGACTTAGAGTCATCCAGATCTGTGTCAAAACTTGCATCGACGTAACTTTTTACGACGAACCTTTTTGTCACCTCCATAATTGAGAAATATTTCCTTATTCCACTAAGGATAATTTTGACCGCTGTCCAGTGATCTACTCTTAGATCATTATTGTACTCCCTTGCTCAACACAGTGTAGGGTATACAATAGATCTGGCACACATCATGGCATACTTTACAGAACCTATGGCTGAGGCATATGGAATGACTTTGATTCTCTTTCTATCTTCTGCCGTGGTCGGGCTTTGAGTCTTTACTCAATTTCATACCTTGTAACACAGCCAAGAACTCTTTCTTTGACTGTTCCATTTTGAACTACTTCAAAATATTGTCAAGGTATGTACTCATTGAAAAAACTTATCAAGCGTCTTGATCTATCTCTATAGATTTTGATGCTTAATATGTAAGCAGCTTCACCGAGGTCTTTCTTTGAAAAACTCCTTTCGAACACTCCTTTATGCTTTGCAGAATAATTCTACATTATTTCCGATCAGCAATATGTCATACACATATACTTATCAGAAATGATGTAGTGCTCCCACTCACTTTCTTGTAAATACAGGCTTCACTGCAAGTCTGTATAAAACTATATGCTTTGATCAACTTATCAAAGCGTATATTCCAACTCCGAGATTCTTGCACCAGTCCATAGATGGATCGCTGGAGCTTGTATATTTAGTTAACACTTTTAGGATCGACAAAACCTTCTAGTTGCATCGTATACAACTCTTCTTTAGTAAATCCATTAAGGAATGCAGTTTTGTTTATCCATTTGCCAGATTTCATAAAATGCGGCAATTGCTAACATGATTCGGACAGACTTAAGCATAGATACGAGTGAGAAAATCTCATCGTAGTCAACACCTTGAACTTGTCGAAAACCTTTTGCGACAATTCTAGCTTTGTAGATAGTAACACTACTATCAGCGTCCGTCTTCCTCTTGAAGATCCATTTATTTTCTATGTCTTGCCGATCATCGGGCAAATCCATCAAAGTCCATACTTTGTTCTCATACATGGATCATATCTCAGATTTCATGGCCTCAAACCATTTCGCGGAATCTGGGCTCATCATCGCTTCCTCATAGTTTGCAAGTTCGTCATGGTCTAGTAACATGACTTCCAGAACAGGATTACCGTACCACTCTGGTGCGGATCTCACTCTGGTTTACCTACGAGATTTGGTAGTAACTTGATCTGAAGTTACATGATCATCATCATTAGCTTCCTCACTAATTGGTGTAGTAGTCACAGGAACAGATTTCTGTGATGAACTACTTTCCAATAAGGGAGCAGGTACAGTTACCTCATCAAGTTTTACTTTCCTCCCACTCACTTCTTTCGAGAGAAACTCCTTCTCTAGAAAAATTCCGAATTTAGCAACAAAAGTCTTGCCTTCGGATTTGTGATAGAAGGTGTACCCAACAGTCTCCTTTGGGTATCCTATGAAGACATATTTCTCCGATTTGGGTTTGAGCTTATTAGGATGAAACCTTTTCATATAAGCATCACAACCCCAAACTTTAAGAAACGACAACTTCGGTTTCTTGCCAAACCATAATTCAGATTGTGTCGTCTCAACGGACTTAGATGGTGCCCTATTTAACGTGAATGCAGCTGTCTCTAATGCATAACCCCAAAACGATAGTGGTAGATCGGTAAGAGACATCATAGATCGCACCATATCTAATAAAGTACAGTTATGACATTCGGACACACCATTATGCTGTGGTGTTCCAGGTGGCATGAGTTTGTGAAACTATTCCACATTGTTTTAATTGAAGACCAAACTCGTAACTCAAATATTTGTCTCCGCGATCAGATCGTAGAAACTTTTCTTGTCACGATGATTTTCCACTTCACTCTGAAATTTTTTAAACTTTTCAAATGTTTCAGACTTATGTTTCATCAAGTAGATATACCCATATCTGCTCAAATCATCTGTGAAGTTCAGAAAATAACGATACTTGCCGTGAGCCTTAACACTCATCGGACCGCATACATCAGTATGTATTATTTCCAATAAGTCAGTTGCTCGCTCCGGAGAACGGAGTCTTAGTCATCTTGCCCATGAGGCATGGTTCGCAAGCATCAAGTGATTCATAATCAAGTGATTCCAAAATCCCATCAGCATGGAGTTTCTTCATGCGCTTTACACCAATATGACTTAAACGGCAGTGCTACAAATAAGTTGCACTATCATTATTAACTTTGCATCTTTTGGTTTCAATATTATGATTATGTGTATCACTACGATCGAGATCCAACGAACTATTTTCATTGGGTGTGTAACCATATAAGGGTTTTATTCATGTAAACAGAACAACAATTTATTCTCTTACTTAAATGAATAACCGTATCACAATAAACATGATCAAATCATATTCATGCTCAACGCAAACACCAAATAACACTTATTCAGGTTCAACACTCATCCCGAAAGTATAGGGAGTGTGCGATGATGATCATATCAATCTTGGAACCACTTCCAACACACATCGTCACTTCACTCTTAACTAGTCTCTGTTTATTCTACAACTCCCGTTTCAAGTTACTAATCTTAGCAACTGAACTAGTATCAAATACTGAGGGGTTGCTATAAACACTAGTAAAGTACACATCAATAACATGTATATCAAATATACTTGTGTTCACTTTGCCATCCTTCTTATCTGCCAATCACTTGGGGGAGTTCCGCTTCCAGTGATCAGTCCCTTTGCAGTAGAAGCACTTAGTCTCAGGCTTAGAATCAGACTTGGGCTTCTTCACTTGAGCAGCAACTTGCTTACTGTTCTTCTTGAAGTTCCCCTTCTTCCCTCGGCCCTTTTCTTGAAACTAGTGGTCTTGTCTACCATCAACACTTGATGTTTTTTTTCGATTTCTACCTTTATCAATTTCCGCATTACGAAGAGCTTGGGAATCGTTTCCGTTATCCCTTGCATATCATAGTTCATCACGAAGTTTTACTAACTTGGTGATGGTGACTAGAGAATTCTGTCAATCACTATCTTATCTGGAAGATTAACTCCCACTTGATTCAAGCGATTGTAGTACTCAGACAATCTGGGCACATGCTCACTAGTTGAGCGATTCTCCTCCATCTTTTAGCTATAGAACTTGTTGGAGACTTCATATCTCTCAACTCGGGTATTTGCTTGAAATATTAACTTCAACTCCTGGAACATCTCATATGTTCCATGACGTTCAAAACGTCTTTGAAGTCCCGATTCTAAGCCATTAAGCATGGTGCACTAAACTATCAAGTAGTCATCATATTGAGCTAGCCAAACGTTCATAACGTCTGCATCTGCTCCTGCAATAGGTCCGTCACCTAGCGGTGCATCAAGGACATAATTCTTCTGTGCAGCAATGAGGATAAACCTCAGATCACGGATCCAATCCGCATCTTTGCTACTAACATCTTTCAACACAATTTTCTCTAGGAACATATCAAAATAAACACAGGGAAGCAACAACGCGAGCTATTGATCTACGACATGATTTGCAAAATACTACCAGGACTAAGTTCATGATAAATTTAAGTTCAATTAATCATATTACTTAGGAACTCCCACTTAGATAGACATCCCTCTAATCCTCTAAGTGATCACGTGATCCAAATCAACTAAACCATGTCCGATCATCACGTGAGATGGAGTAGTTTCATTGGTGAACATCACTATGTTGATCATATCTACTATATGATTCACGCTCGACCTTTCGGTCTCCGTGTTCCGAGGCCATATCTGTATATGCTTGGCTCGTCAAGTATAACCTGAGTATTCCGCGTGTGCAACTGTTTTGCATCCGTTGTATTTGAACGTAGAGCCTATCACACCCGATCATCACGTGGTGTCTCAGCATGAAGAACTTTCGCAACGGTGCATACTCAGGGAGAACACTTCTTGATAATTAGTGAGAGATCATCTTAAAATGCTACCGTCAAACTAAGCAAAATAAGATGTATAAAAGATAAACATCATATGCAATCAAAATATGTGACATGATATGGCCATCATCATCTTGCGCCTTTGATCTCCATCTCCAAAGTACTGTCATGATCTCTATCGTCACCGGCATGACACCATGATCTCCATCATCTTGATCTATATCAATGTGTCGTCACACGGTCGTCTCGCCAACTATTGCTCTTGCAACTATTGCTATCGCATAGCGATAAAGTAAAGCAATTATTTGGCGCTTGCATCTTATGCAATAAAGAGACAACCATAAGGCTTTTGCCAGTTGCCGATAACTTTAACAAAACATGATCATCTCATACAACAACTTATATCTCATCACGTTTTGACCATATCACATCACAACATGCCCTGCAAAAACAAGTTAGACGTCCTCTACTTTGTTGTTGCAAGTTTTACGTGGCTGCTACGGGCTTAAGCAAGAACCAATCTCACCTACGCATCAAAACCACAACGATAGTTTGTCAATTTGATTCCGTTTTAACCTTCGCAAGGACCGGGCGTAGCCACACTTGGTTCAACTAAAGTTGAAGAAACTGTCACCCACAAGCCACCTCTGTGCAAAGCACGTCGGGAGAACCGGTCTCGCGTAAGCGTACGCGTAATGTCGGTCTGGGCCGCTTCATCCAACAATACCGCTAAACCAAAGTATGACATGCTGGTAGGCAGTATGACTTATATCGCCCACAACTCACTTGTGTTCTACTCGTGCATATAACATCAACATATAAAACCTAGGCTTGGATGCCACTGTTGGGGAACGTAGTAATTTCAAAAAATTTCCTACGCACACGCAAGATCATGTGATGCATAGCAACGAGAGGGGAGAGTGTGATCTACATACCTAGTAGATCGACAACGGAAGCGTTTGGTTGATGTAGTCGTACGTCTTCACGGCTCGACCGATCAAGCACCGAAACTACGGCACCTCCGAGTTTTAGCACACGTTCAGCTCGATGGCGATCCCCGGACTCTGATCCAGCAAAGTGTCGGGGAAGAGTTCCGTCAGCACGACGGCATGGTGACGATCTTGATGTACTACTGCAGCAGGGCTACGCCTAAACTCCGCTACAATAATATCGAGGACTATGGTGGCTGGGGGCGCCGCACACGGATAAGGAAAAGATCACGTGGATCAACTTGTGTCCATGGGGTGCCCCTTGCCTCAGTATATAAAGGATGGAGGAGGAGGAGGCCGGCCAAGGCTAGGTGCGGCCAGGATGTGGAGTCCTACTAGGACTCCAAGTCCTAGTAGGAGTCCACCAAGAGGGGAGGAAGGGAGAAGGAAGTGGAGGAGAAGGAGAGGTGGCCGGCCCCCTTTTCCCTAGTCCAATTCGGACTAGAGGGGAGGGGGGCGCAGCAGCCCCTTGGCCCTTTCTCCTCTTCCCACTAAAGCCCATCAAGGCCCATTGCTTCTCCCGTAACTACCCGGTACTCCGAAAAATACCCGAATCACTCGGAACCTTTCCGATGTCCGAATATAGTCGTCCAACATATCGATCTTTACGTCTCGACCATTTCGAGACTCCTCGTCATGTCCCCGATCTCATCCGGGACTCCGAACTCCTTCGGTACATCAAAACTTCATAATATAACTGTCATCGAAACCTTAAGCGTGCGGACCCTACGGGTTCGAGAACAATGTAGACATGACCGAGACATGTCTCCGGTCAATAAACAATAGCGGGACCTGGATGCCCATATTGGCTCCTACATATTCTACGAAGATCTTTATCGGTCAGACCGTATAACAACATACGTTGTTCCCTTTGTCATCGGTATGTTACTTGCCCGAGATTCGATCGTCGGTATTCCAATACCTAGTTCAATCTCGTTACCGGCAAGTCTCTTTACTCGTTCTGTAATACATCATCCCGCAACTAACTCATTAGTTGCAATGCTTGCAAGGCTTAAGTGATGCGCATTACCGAGAGGGCCCAGAGATACCTCTCCGGCAATCGGAGTGACAAATCCTAATCTCGAAATACGCCAACCCAACATGTACCTTTGGAGACACCTGTAGAGCTCCTTTATAATCACCCAGTTACGTTGTGACGTTTGGTAGCACACAAAGTGTTCCTCCGGCAAACGGGAGTTGCATAATCTCATAGTCATAGGAACATGTATAAGTCATGAAGAAAGCAATAGCAACATACTAAACGATCGGGTGCTTAAGCTAATGGAATGGGTCATGTCAATCAGATCATTCACTTAATGATGTGATCCCGTTAATCAAATAACAACTCATTGTTCATGGTTAGGAAACATAACCTTCTTTGATTAATGAGCTAGTCAAGTAGAGGCATACTAGTGACACTTTGTTTGTCTATGTATTCACACATGTATTATGTTTCCGGTTAATACAATTCTAGCATGAATAATAAACATTTATCATGATATAAGGAAATAAATAATAACTTTATTATTGCCTCTAGGGCATATTTCCTTCACAAATTCCCATCTGCCCATAACCACGGGCACGGCTTTCGAAAGTTCAAATCCCCGCAGGGGAGTCCCAACTTAGCCCATGACAAGCTCTCACGGTCAACGAAGGAATAGACCTCCTCCCAAGACGTTCCGATCAGACTCGGTATCTCGGTTCTTCAAGACACTTTGATAGGTTAAAACTAAACCAGCAACACCGCCCGAATGTGCCGACAAATCCCGATAGGAGCTGCACATATCTCGTTCTCAGGGCACACTCAGATTGTCCAAACTCCCGGTAGGCCAGCCCAGAGTTGCCCCTGGTGGCCACCGGCGGCTGACGAGGTGGACCAACACTCAGAGGAGCACTGGCCTGGGGGGGTTTAAAATAAGATGACCCTCGGGCTCCGAAAACCCAAGGGAAAAAGAGGCTAGGTGGCAAATGGTAAAACCAAGGTTGGGCATTGCTGTAAAAGCTTTAATCAAGACGAACTATCAAGGGGTTTCCATTATAACCCAACCGCGTAAGGAATGCAAAATCCGGGAACATAACACCGATATGACGGAAACTAGGGCGGCAAGAGTGGAACAAAACACTAGGCGAGAGGCCGAGCCTTCCACCCTTTACCATGTATATAGATGCATTAAGATAACAAGATAATATAATGATATCCCAACAAGTAAATAAATGTTCCAACAAGGAACGGTCTCCAATCTTCACCTGCAACTATCAACGCTATAAGAGGGGCTGAGCAAAGCGGTAACATAGCCAATCAACGGTTTGCTAGGACATGGTGGGTTAGAGGGTTGACATGGCAATTTTGGGAGGCTTGAAAGCAAATGGTAGGCATCGTAGCATTGGCATAGCAAAAGAGCGAGTAATCTAGCATAGCAAAGATAGTAGTGATTTCGAGGGTATGATCATCTTGCCTGCAAAGTTGTCAGAGTTGACTGGATCCTCGAAAACAAACTCAATGGGCTCCTCGTTAGCGAACTCGTCTCTCGGCTCTACTCAAACAAGACAAACAAGCAACAAGGACACAATCAACCACGTGCAAGGATCAAACAATATGATGCAAGGATGGTATGCTATGCGGGATGCGATGCGGGATGCATATGCGAGAATTGACAAGGGATGCATGGACCTGGCCTCAACTTGGAAATACAAATGTGCCACTGGAAAGATGAGAGGAAATCGCTTGAAAACGATATAAAGATCACCGGAATCGGAGTTACGGTTTGGAAATGGCAAGCGAAACAAATATGACACCGGTCTGCGATTTACAGCAAGTAGCCATCTAAATGCAATGAGATGAACATGCTACAGCACCCAAACATGACAACAAAATACATGGCAGGGATGCATTCAAGATGCTTAACAAAAAGTCTAGCATTGAGCTACGGCCAAATCATCCATTAACAGGTTCAAACAAGCATGGTAAAAATGCATATGGCAAACAGATCTCAGACTTAGTGAAATTAACACTTGTCTGGAATTTCAGATTAGGTAGCACTCTTCGGAGCAACAAAACTACATGCTACAGGACCTAAACATGGCAAAGTAAAGCATGGCATGGAGCTACTCAAAGAGCTTAACAAAAGTCCCTTAGTGACCTTGAGCCACAAGGGATCAGAAAATACAATTGCAAGCATGTGAACTTGGCAAAAACATAATCAGATCACAGACTTAGTGAAAACTGGAGCATGCTGGAAACAGATAACAAGTAGGCATGTTTACGAGCTCGATGCACTCGCTACGGAGCAAGTCATGACAAGCTAAGCATACACCCATCAAGAATACACAAATGCAAGCTAGACATGGCAAGAACAATAGCATAGCATGCACGGATCAACTACAACATCATCGGCAAAATTGCAAACAAGTTGACAATCTGCCCAGATTCACAAAGTAGCAAAAGTAGAGCTCGATTGAATCAAGCTAGGGTGCTCCATAATTGCAAACGAAGACATGGATGGATAGAGCACTACAAGATTAACATAACATCCTTACTGATCATCCTTAAAAGAGGCACGGATCACTCGGAAACAACAAGAACATATGGCCATATGAAATAAACAGCCCAAGGACTTAGTGGAAATTGCTAAGTCCCTGAAATCAGCAGTACCAAGTGCCTCACTTTGCAAGCTTGCACTAGTCACCACACACATCACAAAAATACATGGGTTGCACCTCTGGAAAGATGGCAAAACCCTTAACAAAACATATGTAGAGCATCCGGGCATAGCATGCACACAATAATCATGGCAAAAATGATAAATATGCAAATGGAGTATCGGATCTGACAATAATCTCAAGTAGCCCTCTTCTAACAGCATTTCGGGCATCAAGATGAACTCAAATGAAAATGATATGATGGAATGAAATGATGTACTCTCTGAGACGAACATTTTGATATGCTATAAGCCAAAAATGGAGCTACGGATGCGGAGATACGATACTATGAACATGGGCACATGGATCTGAAAATTTAGGGACTTAGAAGAAAAAAACGACCTAGGGTTACTGTTCACCAGATCTGGATCTGCACGTTGCACGAGGTTCACCGGCCGGACTGTTCACCGGAGGAGCTCGCCGGAGAGAGTAGGCCGGCCGGACGGCGGGGCAGCGGAGGGCGGCGCCGGGCGGTGGAGAGGCGGCGCGGAGAGGCTCGGGCAAGGCCGGGCGGCAGCCGGCGACGGCGGCCAAGGTGGCAGGCGTCGGGGGGGGGGCTGCGAGGTGGCGTCGCCGGCGTCGGGCTTTCGGGGCGGCGGGGCGAAGATCCAGGCGGCGGGGCGGAGGAAGACGATGCCCCGGGCGGCGGCGGCGGATCCCGGGCCGCGGGGGCTCTCCTCGGGCCCGGCGGGCCGCGGGCGGTGGCGGCGGCGACCTGCCACGTGGCGGTCCATGGGTGGCTGGTGGGGAAACGGACAATGTCCGGTGGCGCGGTTTTTGTCCGACGGCGTCGGGGATCCGAAATTTAGGGTTAGGGGGGAGAGGATCCGAAAATTGGGAATGGGGGAGGTATAAATAGGCATAGAGGGAGCTAGGGAGCTCCAAATGGAGTGCGGTTTGCGGCCACGTGATCGTGATTGAACGCTCTAGATTATGAAGCAGGGTTAGGTGGGTTTTGGGCCAAATTGGAGGGGTGTTGGGCTGCAACACACACGAGGCCTTTTCGGTCCCTCGGTTAACCGTTGGAGTATCAAACAAAGTCCAAATGATACGAAACTTGACAGGCGGTCTACCGGTAGTAAACCAAGGCCGCTTGGCAAGTCTTGGTCCAATCCAGAAATGTTTAATCCCCACACACGAAAGAAAGCTAGAAATGACCACCGGAGGAGAACGAAGCGCCGGAATGCAAAACGGACAACGGGGAAAATGCTCGGATGCATGAGATGAACACGTATGCAAATGCAATGCACATGATGACATGATATGAGATGCATGACAACGACAACAACACACGGAGACAAAAACCCGAACCCGAGAAAATAAAATAACTTAACGCCGGAAACGGCAAGAGTTGGAGTACAAATTGGGAAAGTCATATCCGTGGTGTTACACTCAGAAACCCCCAAATCCCAAGAGAAATACCAGGAGTATACTTGCTGAGAAGAAGAATAAGGCCCCAGTGCCTGAAGCTGAAGAAGATGATGATGATTCTCTTGTCTTGAGGAAGTTGAAGCCCAAAATTCCTGACCACAATGATGCTTACCCAGTCGCTGAGGACATGCACATCAGGAAAGATGCAGGATTGAGGTTATGGAGACAATCTGGCCCATATGCTGTCAGGAGGAGAACTGTTGTGGATTACAGGTTCCATACAAAGGAACAACAAGATTTCTATGAAACCATTCTGCTTGACAAGAAGCCCATAGTGTGTGACATGAAATGGGTGGACTGGGAGTTCATCCGGGAAAATGAAGATCACTTCCTTGGAGTGTATGACAGCTTTAAGGCATGTGGAGTTGATGAATTCGTTGGACAAAAGCTCACCAAATGGAATGATGAGTTGATCATGAAGTTCTACTCCACTGCCCACTTCTATCCAGATGGGAGGATAGTTTGGATGTCTGAGGGTACCAGGTACCAGTTCACAGTTGATGAATGGGCTAAGCTGATCAATGCCCCTGCAGAGCATGGAGATGACTTGGATGTATATGCCACCAAGAAGAAAGACCACAACTCAATGGCAAACATGTACAAGGAGATCCCTGATAAGGCTTTATAAACACATAAGTTTGGATCTGTACACTATCTATTGTCTGGTTTGCCTAAGATCAATTGGATCTTAAGGCACACATTGCTACCCAAGTCAGGAGATCACAAGATGATCCGAGGACACTCCATCAACATGCTGCAATTTTTTGATGTCCCTCAGAAGTTCAAGGTTATGAGCTTAATGGTAGAAAAAATCAAGAGGACTGCTGCTGACCAGAAGAGAAGTTCTGGGTATGCTCCATACATTCAGGAGCTCATCAACTCTAAGATGGGCGCAAGAACTTATTTGCTAGACAAGGAGCATCTACCCATATATCTTGATTTTGAAGACAATACCGTTGTGATGACTGAGGAAGATCCATCGTCAGTGCAAGCACATGAGAAGAGAGAAAAGGCAAGGGCAGAGAAAGCCGCAAGGATGCCAACTGCTGAAGAGGCATCTCAAGTATTCCTGAAGAGCAAGCAAGATCAGCTTGGATATTTGATTCAAGCTACACTGAGGATTGAGAAGGGCTTGGCCACCCTGACTCAGAATCAGGAGAGCCTGGAGAGGATTGTGGAAACAAAATTCTAAGATCTCGATCTGAAGATGACTGAGATTTAGACTGCAGTTGAGCAGCTTCAGGAGGAAGCAGAGGAGAGAAGAGGAACAGCAACCACTGATGCTTTCAAGTGTGTGCCACGAGGTCCAAGGTCTGCTGCAGTGCCAGTCTCAGATGCCAGAACTTCAGTGTCAGCACCAGCAGCTACAGCTCCAGTGCCACCTCCAGCACCCACTCCATCAGTTCCAACTACATCTTCGGAAGCCTTCGTCCTTGGAGTTCTCTCTACACCACCTCCCGAAGATCAAGCCCGAGAGACGTATATCACTATGCATTTTCAAACTTTTTGGTAACTTGTTGCCAAAGGGGGAGAAAAATATATAGATCATAGGCTTCGAGAGAGAGTGTTTGCTGCTTTTTATCTCTCTTGCTATTTTGGTTGAACTACTTTTATTGTGTGCTTGTGTGAGATACTTTATGTCCTTGTGAGATACTTATATGATCATGTGGTTGATCGTATGCTACCTTAATGTTTGGTTGAATGATGCTATCCTTTATATCCCATATATGATTGTTCACTTGATTGGTGATGAGTGCATGTTTTTAATTTTTATCATTTTGAGCGCTCCACCAAGATGTATGTGACATGGAAGAGTAACCCATGATCCTAATCGATTGTGCATTTGCATTCAAAAGCAAATTTTAAATAATGCACAAATTTAGGGGAGCTCTTGCTTATCACATACATCTCAAAGCGACGATGTTTTTCAATCATTTGTCGAAGCTTTGATCTATATGTTGTAATAAATTACCAAAAAGGGGGAGATTGAAAGTGCAACTATCTCTGGATGGTTTTGGTAATTTCTAACAACATATAGCTCATTGAGCTAATGCTACTTCAAGATAAATATTTCAGGAAAAGCTCAATGATTGGCATGGCACGGATTAGAAAGTGGACCCCTCAAAATGCTAAGGACAAAAGGATTGGCTCAAGCTCAAAGCACAAGACTCTACATTTCATTTTTAATGATCCAAGATCACATTGAGTCCATAGAAAAAAGCCAATACTATTAAGAGGGGATGAGGTGTTGCTTAATGAGGTTCTTGCTCAAAGTGCTCAGTGATATGCTCCACAACCCTTAATCACTTTATCATATCCAAATATATCCCAAACCAGAAGTCAAACTCGGCCCCACTGATTTGCTCTATCTGGCGCCACCGAGTTCACTTGACATAGCCACTGCCACAAACCCTAGTCTTTTCGGTCCCACCGATAGGGATCTCGGTCTCACCGAGATGGGATTGTAATCTCTATGTTTTCCTTCATAACGTTTTGGTCCAACCGAGATGAGTGATCGGTCCCACCGAGATTGCAATGCAAACTCTCTGTTTCCCTTTCGTAACGTTTCGGTCCTATAGAGAGAGCGAATCGGTCCCACCGAGAGTGCCTGAACAACTCTCTGGTTAGTCTATTACAAAATCGGTCTCACCGAGTTTGTGTAATCGGTCTCACCGAGATTATGTTATGCCATAACCCTAATGATATCGGTCCCACCGAGTTGATCAAGTCGGTCCCACGGAAAACCCTAATGGTCACATTATGAACTAAATCGGTCTGACCGAGTTGTATGATTCGGTCCCAGCGAGTTTGGTGATTTGTGTGTAATGGTTAGATTTTGTGTGGAGGCTATATATACCCCTCCACCCACTCTTTATTCCTGGAGAGAGCCATCAGAACATGCCTACACTTCCAACATACATTTTCTGAGAGAGAACCACCTACAATTGTGTTGAGGTCAAGATACTTCATTCCAACCACATAAATCTTGATCTCTAGCCTTCCCCAAGTTGCTTTCCACTCAAATCATCTTTCCACCAAATCCTATCCTATGAGAGAGAGTTGAGTGTTGGGGATACTATCATTTGAAGCACAAGAGAAAGGAGTTCATCATCATCACACCATTTGTTACCTCTTGGAGAGTGGTATCTCCTAGATTGGTTAGGTGTCACTTGGGAGCCTCCGTCAAGATTGTGGAGTTGAACCAAGGAGTTTGTATGGGCAAGGAGATCGCCTACTTCGTGAAAATCTACCCTAGTGAGGCAAGTCCTTCGTGGGCGATGGCCATGGTGGGATAGACAAGGTTGCTTCTCCGTGGACCCTTCATGGGTGGAGCCCTCCGTGGACTCACGCAACCGTTACCCTTAGTGGGTTGAAGTCTCCATCAACGTGGATGTACGATAGCACCACCTATCAGAACCACGCCAAAAATCTCCATGTCTACATTGCGTTTGCTCCCTCCAAACTCCTCCATTTACCTTCATATGCAATTGTTTTACATTCCGCTGCTATACTCTTAGAATTGCATGTGTAGGTTGTTTACTTGACTTGTGCTAAGTTGCTAAAATCTGCCAAGAATTAAAATTGGAAAAAGGCTAGATTTTTATTTGGTCAAGTAGTCTAATCACCCCCCCTCTAGACATACTTTCGATCCTACACTGGTTAATTGGCGGAAGGTATGCCGCCCTCTGTCACTCGAAGGGCTAGGGATTCCGGACCTGCAGCGCATCCGAGTGGCTCTGCGTATGCGCTGGATGTGGTTTCCAACGGACGGATGCATCCAGGGCATGACACCATCTGCATCTGCCTGGCGACCCTAAGGTGTCGGCGGTGTTTCGAGCAGCCACGGCTTGGACTCTCGGTAATGGCAAGGCTTGTCGTCTCGGGGATGATCACTAGCTCGACGGGCATGCCATCTTGGACAATGCCCCTTCCCTCATGGCGCTGGTGCCTTGTTGCCGGCGTAAGTCCCGCACAGTCCATGAGGGCCTCCAGCTTTGTGCGTGGATCGGGGACATCTAGGGCGCGCTCGGCTCGGCAACTCTAGTCGAATACGTTGATCTCCGACGACGGCTTCGTGGAATCCATCTCTCTGACACTCCGGATGTTCTTCGTTGGCACTAGACCGCGTACGTCACCTACTCAGCGCAGTCATGCTATCTTGTCAATTCCACAACACTACCTCCGCGCCCCACTGGGAGCTCGCTTGGCGATCCTGGGCGCCTTAATACGTCTCCAACGTATCTATAACTAGATGATGCTCTGCGCGTTGCTGCGGAACTTTTTGTCTTCTATATTTTAAGTGAAATTTTGATATTTATGTTGAAAGAATAATTTTTTGGTAAAAACTTACAAAGATTTAGCACTATCTATTCAGGTTAGCTTGTAAAACCATTGAAATAATTATAAGACACTTGGTTGGTTTACATGGACTTTAAAAAGGCATTTATTCAACTATATGAAAATGTTAAAATTTATGTAGCCAAGTCGTAACCACTGGAAAGAAAATATGGAGATATGGTCATCATAAGAGGCAAATGAGTTTCTGCCAAAATTTATTCTTTCGCTTAGAAGTGAGCAGTTATTAAAGAAAGGTGCAAGTGAGCAGCTAACTGATGTCTTGAGTTTTTCACTGTCCGAAGATACCTTCTATTCTAGTCAAATTTAATCATGCAAGTCCAGCCGTCCATCTATATATAAAAAGACCCAAAGGGGCAGGTCCAATTAATCTCGACCATCAAATCATGTCAATCCAACGACCTAGACTGCTTCAATGTCGAGCGCTCAACGCGTTTAGCGTGCAGTTAATTTCATGCCAAATATAGTGCTAACCACATAATAACACATAAATAATATCCTACTTAATATCTGCATGCATTTAATATACTTTCAAATTAACGTACATTGCACGTACACATTAACTAGTGATCTTAGGGTCCGTCTAGGTCTCAGTCGACTTAGACTTCGCGAAGTCTAAGTCGACTGACGCCAACAATAGAATATGCCCCTTTTTTGACTTGGCGTCTGATGGGCTGTATGCCTGTATCCACGTATGTAACTTCTGGGCCTTCTTGCTTATTTGTTTGTTTATTTCAGCTGGGTTTCTTTATTTGTTTGTGTGTTTGGGCTAGGATGTTCCCTCGCTTGTTTTCTCACGCAAGGAAAAGGTGTTGAAGTTTCTGAAATAAAAAAGAAAAGGTGATGAAGAAAAAGTATAGGCCCAGGATAGAGACACAAAAGTGCAGGACAAGTGTTTTCTGCCAACAATTTTGTAATTTTTTTGAGGACATGATTTTGTATATGTAGCGCGCTAGAAGGGCCACTAGCATATCGTTAGGTCTTTGTGTGATTTTCCCGTGTCTAGTTTTTTGTTAGTTTTTCTTGGGTTTCCTGTTTTATTTTTTCCTTTTGTTTGTTCATTTTTTTCTCTTTCAGTTCCATGTTCACTAAAAAAAGAAAAGTAAGCACTTGTTTAGTTGTGATATTTCACAAAAGGTGTTCCTGTATTTCAAAATCTTCATTGTGCACTGAAAAAATGTGCAATTGCAAAAAATATTCAGTAAGACTTAAAAATATTTGCCATATATTTTAAAATGTAAAATAAAAATAAAAAATTTATATTTGCAAAAAATTGGAAGTTTAGGGAGTGGCTAGTCACAGGCATTTGTACACCTTATAGTCGCCTTTCATGTTACACCCTGCGGTTACAATTGAGATATGGCGTGTGCATTAATTTTTTTTCTTGATAAAACCCGACAAAAGACCACTAAATTGTAGTCGTGTTGAAGATATGCAGTTGCAGTCTGAAATGACACTTGCAGTTGCGTGTCTAGGTGCCTCCACCGCCCCAACAAACACCACTAAGTTGTAGTCGGGGGCGACACTTGCAATTGCAAGCCTAGTGTCGGCCATGCAACTGCCCCCTCCTCTCCTACCGGCTTCCAACAAAAACACAAGGCCAGTTGAAGTCGCGAGGGAGACAAGGAATTGCACTTGAGGGCGACACTTGCAGTTGCAAGCCTAGTGTCAGGCATGCAACTGCCCCCCTCCTCTCCCACCGGCTTCTGACAAAAATACAAAGCCAGTTGCAGCCAGCAGGGAGACATGCAAATTGCAGTCGTGGGCTACACTTGCAGTTGCAAGCCTAGTGTCGGGCATGTAACCGCCCCCCTCCCACTGCCCATCGACAAAACAAAACGTCAGTTGCATTGGGGTGTGTCGACATGCAATTGCAGACACGGCGACACTTGCAATTGCATGCTTAGTGTCGGACATGCAACCCCCCCCGCCCCGTCTCCCACCGACCATCAACAAATCAAAAGATCAATTGCAATTGGGTGTGTAGGCATGTGATTGCAGTCGAGGGCGACACTTGCAGTTGCAAGCCTAGTGTCGGGCTTGCAACTGCCCCTTTCCCACAGATCACCGACCACAAAAATGTTAGTTGCAGTTGAGTGTTTAGGCATGCAGTTGCAGTCTAGGGGCGATACCTACAGTTACAACCCTAGTGTCGGACATGCAACTAGCCCCCTCTCCTGCCGCCCACCAGCAAACACAAAAGGTCAGTTGCGGTTGGTCTGTAGGCATACAGTTGCAGTCAAGGGCGAAACTTGTAGTTGCAAGCCTAGTGTTGGGTATGCAACTGCCCCCCTTATTCCCGCCGGCATTGGACAAAAACACAAGGCCAATTGCAGTCGAGGGCGACACTTGCAATTGCAAGCCTAGTGTCAGGCATGCAACCCTCCTCCCTCTACCGCTACCAGCCGACAAAACAAAACGTCAGTTGCAATCTGGCGTGTTCATATGCAATTGCGTACAAGGAGACACTTACAATTGCATGCCTATTGTCATACATGCAACTACCTGCCCCCTGCGTCTCCCCAGACCATCCCCAGACCACCGACAAAAGCAATAAATCAGTTGCAATTGGGTGTGTAGGCAGGCAATTGCAACCGAGGACGACACTTGCAGTTGCAAGCATAATGTCGGGCAAATGGTGGTATCGTGAAAAAAGCAATAAGAAAACAAGGTTAATAAACATAGGGTGGTGTCATGACAAAAAGTAATAAGAAAACAAGGATAAAAAAATAGAACAGATGCTGCTAAGTTAAAATGGCTCATACAAACTCAACATGCTTAAGCCGCTTCCTGGCTCTCTCGTGGTTACAACGGCTCAAACAAACTCCACAAAACCGACTCCTATGCACATTAAAAAAGCGTCAAAAAATGGGTTGGTAAGTAGATCAAATATGAAAATCCAACATCTTCAGTACCAACACACTACAAGTAAAATGAATTTAAAAAAAAATAAAATATTTAGAAAATGATTTCAAATAGAATGTCTGGAGGTAACATATACGTAATTTAATAAAGTAAAAAAATGTAGGCTAACATTTCACTGACCTGAAAAAAGCAATCTACATCTACTACAAATATAAATATGAATTTAACAGGAGTTTAGATGTCGGCGAGCAAAAAGATGTCCATTGTTCATGGGTCAAAAATGCCCACACTATATATTTTTGAAACATGGCGTATGTGCTAGAAACGGACAGGCATGAATACAGCAGACTTGCTTCTAAATAAGTGTTCAATAAATCTGCAACCCAAAACAACCATTTTTTGATACTTGCAAACTGTGCATGCGAGTCCCGGGATGCTGCACGAAAATAGCAGAAAACAAAAGATAAAATAAACAACAAAAAGCACATTTTACTCAGTCGCAAAATGCAAAAAAAAGTACAAGAACAAAAATATAAAACTCAATTTAGCATAGTAGCTAATAATTCAGTAGAAAACTGGCATGCTAATGTAATTTTTTTTAGACAAATGCTAATGTAAATAATTGCAGTCTTGGAAAACGAAAACAACGACAAAAAACAAACAAAAAAATGGCCCGCCCAAACAACCTGCCGAGCCCACAAGGCAAAACACTCGACACCCCCAGCCGAACAATGATTCAGTTGGAAGGCCGATGGAAAAAAAATGCGCTGGTCCGCACGTTACACATGCCTAAACAAGGACAGGCACACCAGCGCAAATCTTGAAGCGAACAAAAGATCCAACGGCTGACTCGTCGACTGAGACTTCGCGAAGTCTCAGTCAACTGAGATTTAGCAGCTCCGGTGATCTTAAAGAAGCGAAGTCGGGCCAAACAAGCGGAGGCAAGAAAAGCGTTGTCGCCTGATCAAGCCGGCGCATATAAGACCAGGCAAAAATTATTGCCAGTGTGAGGAATTGAACACATGACCATCCCATCACATATCAATTGTTGCAGCCAATTGAACCGGCTCAATGTTTTGTTTAGAAAAAAGTTGTTTTAACTCTCAAATAGTCCCCCTGGCCCGCCTTCATCAAATTCTCGCTCACTCTCAGATGTGACAAAGAAATAAGAGGATTTCAATCAACATGCAAAGAAATAGGAATGAAATGATATTAAGTACGGAAGGAAATAAGAGAGGATTTGAACATACGTGTAAAGACTAAGGAAGTTAAGAAATTGAGTCCTTGTGACAGGAATATAAGGAAGGAGCGCTCTGTCCACACCTTCTATATAAACCTCAACATGACAGAGAAAATTAAGGAAGAAAAGGAGACCACGCCTTTTCTAATTAAAAGGGATTTCTGAAGAAATAAGGAAGGAAAGAAATTCGATCCTTGCGACAGGAAAAAAAGAAAGAGAAAGCCTTCAAGATAAGGAAGGGAGTCTATGCACCCCACGCCTTCTAATTAAAAGAGATTCCCGAGAGCATGTATAATCAAAGGAATGGTGGTTAGCTCTTAGCTCTAATTAAAATTAAAATGAGATTACAGGCTGGGCATATTGGCAGTTGGAATGTAGCCGGGTTTTTATTTTTTGAAAGCTTGTAGCCGGTTTATTATCCCTCGTTCTGGAGTACATTTCTCTAAAAAAAAAGAACAACGCATACATTTTTTTTGCGGATGAACAATGCATACATTTAAAAGATGGTCTACTGGAAAATACTTCATCTTAGGGATATTTGACAATACTTATTGTCTTTAAAGAAACATTAGTCATTGGATTCGAAGTGCCGGAGTGATGAATTTCAATCCCGTTGCAACACGCGGGCCATTTTTCTAGTGTACCATAAGCATTTGCGTTCGAATTGACCTCATCCCAGAAGACCACGAATAGACATGCATTGTCGGATATGCAAATAATACAAATAGGAAAACAGATAATTAACACAATTTGACCTCATCCCAGAAGACCAACGAATAAACATGCATTGTCGGATTGCAAATAATACAAATAGGAAAACAGATAATTAACACAATTTGACCTCATCCCCGAAGACCAACAAATAAACATGCATTGTCGGATATGCAAATAATACAAATATCCAATGAAAATAGTTACAGAAGGCATGGTACCCTCCGATTCAAAATAAGTATCGTTGTTTTAGTTGTATGATTACCTCGGGGTGAAGTAGCAAAATGGTAGAGGATGATTTAGAAATGAGCCAATAAGGAATAACCTAATATGGCTAGAGGATTGAACGGGTCGCTGGCTAAATCCCAACATGTCAACGTAATGTTGAGAGGTAGGTACAGTAGGAGAAGGGGACTCCAAATTCGTCCGGTCCAGCACCACTTGTATGTACAGAAACTAACCATGCAGGAAGTGAAACCAAATGACACGGTGAGGTTAATTGGGTGGATTAAGACGGTAGCTACCTGCTCACAGGCGAAGTCCTTGGCACTGTTAAAGTATTAAGGACTTTTTCATGACACGGCGGCAGCAGATATGGGGTTCTGGAGACGCCAAAAAATTTAACACAAATTGGCCGCAGAGCTCATCTGACATGGAGGCATCCGTTCGTCCTTGTGTCAAACTTGCAGCCTACGTCCCTACCATGACCATCACTCCATCAGCGCCTTCACCTGATCAGCTGTTCAAGACACAAACAAAATCATCAATAATTACAAATTCAATCTATCTAGCGTCACCAACTTGAACGTGGAAGGCTGTTAGGCAGCATCAACCGGATCACCGGAGCTTGGGAAAGCCAGAAGGAGCTAATCTGTTCCAGCGTCCTAGTCCTAGCCCTGTCACAGGCATACGTCAGCACGACCGCGCCCGCGGCCGCGGCCGGGCACCCTGTATGTAATCAGCTCTATCATGCGCGCGGGCCTGCAAAATACAGATGCGAAGATGTGACGAAATCCATACATCAAAACGCAATCAAACTAAAGAAAGGCCAAGGCCAGCGAGCTTAGGAAATCAAGACAGTTTTCTGTGACGATGAGACTACTCACAGTGGGGAGTAACATAGAGTAGTAACTTACCGATGTTACTAGTCTATATTATTACCTTCATAGTGGGTAGTAACATATGAGTGGTATCATGAAATGGTTCATTTATTAGGCTATAGACACATTGTGCCTTGAAATGTGTGATGTTACAGTAACTACCTAAATTACCACAAATCCCTCTCTCCTCATTAATTAGCTGCCACATAAGCAATCTTGTATTGAAATATGTGATGTTACTAGTGAAGTTACTCCCATTGTGACTAGTCTGAGCGGGGTGGGTTCTGAGAAGAGATCCTTGGGAAGGCGGATCAGGGCATGATGCGGGCGGCGGCACCTCGGGGAACTACTTGGAGGCGAAGAGGGCGATGAGGTTCGAGTTCTGATGCTGTGGTTGCTGATCATCGCCCGCAGGCCATCAAGCACTAAAACGATGCTTGGGGAGAATATGAAGGGGAACATAAATCCATCGGACTATGTGGAGAAGATAAAGAGGCAGGAGACTTTGTGCAGAAGATGAAGCAAGCAACAGAAATCAATTGTTGGGCTAGTAATTGCAGAAGACGATAGTTTACAGGCTTGCAACGCCATAGTCGGAGGACTGTTTTTTTTTAAAGATGTATGTGGATGATGTGGCTTACCATGTCATGTGAGGCATGTGGTGGGACATGGGTGGTGAGGTGGATAGGCTGCATGTCAAGAGAAATAGGATAGTGGGGATGAACTATTTAGGTATTATAGATTTTTGATTGTTCCATGCTGTTATATTATCAATCTTGGATGTTTTATAATCATTTTGTAGTCATTTTATATTATTTTTTGGTACTAACCTATTGACATAGTGCCAAGTGCCAGTTGCTTTTTTTGCATGTTTTTTACATCGCAGAAAATCAATACCAAATGGAGTCCAAATACAAGGAAACTTTACGGAGAATTTTTAAGGACCAGAAGACACCTAATGGGGCAAGGCCGCGCCTGGGGGTGCTCCGAGGAGAGCACAACCCACCAGGGCGCGCCAGGAGGCCCAGTCACGCCCTGGTGGGTTGTGCCCACCTCGGGTGCCCCCCGGACCGCCTCTTTGCTTTATAAATACCCCAATATTCTAGAAACCCTAGGGGAGTCGACGAAAATCAATTCCAGTCGCCGCAGAGTCCAAAACCATCAGATCCAATCTAGACACCATCACAGAGGGGTTCACCACTTTCATTGGTGCCTCTCGTATGATGCATGAGTAGTTCTTTGTAGACCTTCGGGTCCGTAGTTAGTAGCTAGATGGCTTCCTCTCTCTCGTTTGATTCTCAATACAATGGTCTCTTGGAGATCCATATGATGTAACTCTTTTTACGGTGTGTTTGTTGGGATCGGATGAACTTTGAGTTTATGATCAGATCTATATTTTTATATCCATGAAAGTTATTTGAGTTTCTTTGATCTCTTATATGCATGATTGCTTATGGCCTCATATTTCTTCTCCGATATTTGGATTTTGTTTGGTCAACTTGATCTATTTATCTTGCAATGGGAAGAGGTGCTTTGTACTGGGTTCGATCTTACGGTGCTTGATCTCAGTGACAGAAAGGGAACTGACACGTATGTATTGTTACTACTAAGGATACAACGATGGAGTCTATCATCATGTCATCATTCTTATTACATTACTCTGTTTCTCCATGAACTTAATACACTAGATGCATATTGGATAGCGGTCGATGTGTGAAGTAATAGTAGTAGATGCAGGCAGGAGTCGGTCTACTAATCTTGGACATGATGCCTATATAATGATCATTGCATGGATATCGTCATGATTATTTGAAGTCTTATCAATTGCCCAACAGTAATTTGTTTACCCACCATTTGCTATTTTTCTCGACAGAAGCCACTAGTGAAACCTATGGCCCTCGGGTCTCTTTCTCATATTATCTTCCTTCGTGATCTATTTTATTTGCCTTTTACTTTCAAATCTATTAAATCCAAAAATACAAAAATACCTTGCTGTAATTTATTTTATTTGGCGTTCGATCTATCAATATCTACAATTTTATCTCACGTATGTTTGCCAATTTGTGGCACCGTTACCCGAAAGGGATTGGCAACCCCTTTTACCCGCCGGGTTGCGAGTAGTTGTTATTTGTGTGCAGGTGTTGTTTACATTGTGTTGCTTGGGGCTCCTACTGGTTCGATAACCTTGGTTTCACATCTGAGGAAAATACCTACCGATGTTGTGCTGCATCAACCCTTCCTCTTTAGGG
Source organism: Triticum urartu (assembly GCF_003073215.2). Lineage (NCBI taxonomy): Eukaryota > Viridiplantae > Streptophyta > Magnoliopsida > Poales > Poaceae > Triticum > Triticum urartu. The sequence continues at coordinate 516,494,656 of NC_053024.1, forward strand.
AAATACCGACGTAGCTTCAAGCAACATCACGCCTCTATGCATCAAGATCTTCGTCTAGCTAGCACGTCAAGATTGTTACTAGACGACTCAACGTCTCAAGAGGCATGACCTACCCCACGAGTCGACATGCCTTCTATGCGACAAGGAGTCTGAGTCCATGCACCATCTGCTATCCGCTTGTCCCTTCTTGCGTCAAGTTTGGTACGCCATCCTCTCCTGGTGTCGTGCAACTGTCCAACCACCGGACATGAACGTCCAATTCCTCAACTGGTGGGCTGCCTCCCACGCCACCTACTCGGCCAGCCTCAGGAAAGGGTTTGCGTCACTCATCAATTTGTGTGCCTGGTCAATTTGGAATACTAGAATGCACGTGTCTTTCACGAACGACGTCCATCTCTCGGACATCATCGCTACCATCAAGGAGGACGCACGGAGCTGAGCCAAGGCTAGGGCCAATGGATTGCTTAGAACCCTTCCGATGTAACCTAAAATCTAATTTGAGGGGCTAAGCAAGCCCTCTCGTTGTTGTGCTCACGGTAGCCCCCAGACCGACGTAGTGAACGTGGGTTCATACCGTATATCTGTATTCATGCTACTCTACTCTATCTATCACTGCAATGTTACGCAAGCTCTTATGTATATGCGAAAAAGAGTTGTGACAACATTGTTGGGGCGGGAAAGCTGAAAAAAATGCAATTATTACTACTATTATCTAAGGGAACAAAGACGAATACAGATAATTATATAACAAAAACAAAAACAGAGAAACTTACACTTTTGATCTATTGAGTATATATATATAACCACTGTATATAATCAAACCAGAGTAGTTGTTATCATCTTATCATGATATCCAGTATAAAATTCATGCAAAAAAAAACTACTAAATGGAACTTAAATATTACACTCAAAATAAAGGGATAAAAATATGTTTCACTACTTAAAAAACGAAAACACTAACGCCTACACTGTGGCAACATTGCAACTCGCCCACACATCTGGATCATCGTCCAGTTAAGTTTACACGAATCTTGACACACCGAGGCAGTTTTCGCGTGTCACATAGGACAAGGCTGATGTTTGGGCGTTGGAGAGGTCGCCCACACGCCCCACAACACACGGTTGCCAGCTGCCCTGTGTGGGCAAACTAGTTTATGCCCACACAACCACCACCTAGTCCACGAGCATGTGGGCGAACTGCTTTTCGCCCACACGACAGTCATAGCGTGTGGGCGAACTGCTTTTCGCCGCCTTCAGCCATCCCTCTAACCCCAGCGAACCTCCAGACACCCGGCGAGTCTGCCATTCTAAGATAGACCCACATGTTGTTGCTTCTCCGGTGAGGCGCTGATGGAATATTTCTTACTTGAAGGATGAGAGACTTAGAGTACAATAGCTAATGTGTTTCAAATATAAGTCATTTTTCCCTTTGGATGTAAAGTTTGGTTAAGTTCATAGAAAAACTATCAATATCTATAGTATTAACTGAATAAAACATGAAAATAGATGTCATGATAGATCTAATACATAGGTATCGTAGATGTTGGTATTTTTATAAATTTGATCAAACATAGAAAGTTGAATACATACACGTCGTCGTACTGAGGCACTATCTTGGAGTGTCATTTTAAGATGAACTGAAGTCGTGAACCAACTTGTGCTTGGAAGGTTAGAGGGATAGTGTTAGATGTTTCCGTTGACGACAAGACACCTATGGTGATTCATCTCAAGATGATATGCCGGCTCAGTCTTCCAGAGATGCTCAGGCCTTGTACAATGGGAGGTGCTTAGGAGAGGTGCTTAGAGAAATAAACCAGGATTTTCTTAAGCACCGGTGCTTCTTTGTACATGGTAGACGCTTAACTAAGCGTCTCTCCTATAAAAATAGGCACCGATGCTTCAAAAAAACCCGGTTAATTTTTCTAAGCACCTCCCTAAGTATCTCCCATTGTACAAGGACTCATAGGTGTAGGGTGTGCGTATGTGCGTTCATAGGGGTGAGTGTACGCGCGTATGTATGAGCGCTTGCGTCTGTACTGTGTTTAAAAAACAAAAAGACAAACCGAAGTCTCATTTTTGTTACATTCGCACAAAAAAAGTCTCATTTTTATTAGATACACCACTGGATCCAGTATACAACTCCCCATTCCTCATGTCGAACTTGACAAGCAAAAACAAAAATCCTTCTGTTGGCATAGGGACCGGACAATCACTAGTGCAGAACCAGGCAATAGCACCGGTTCGTAAGGTTCTTTAGTGCCGTTTTCATAACCGGCACTAAAGTGTGGGCACTAAAGGCCCCCCCTTTATTACCGGTTCAGCACGAACCGGTGCTAAAGGGCAACCACATGGCACGAGCCAGCTCCGGGGGCCGGGAGCCCTTTAGTACCAGTTGGTAACACCAACCGGTACTAAAATGTTTGGGGGGGTTTTTGGTTTTATGATTTCTTTTTCATTTAATTTTGTGTTTTCCATTTTAATTCTTTTTCGTTTGCTGGTATTTTATGATACTACACATTGTACACGTTATGCATATATATAGAATTTCTAGTAGAACCAATCATATATATATCATCAATGTCTCACAAACCACCATATTAATTCACACATACACACATGTATAGCTATATACAATTTCTCCTACATATGCATGTTGCCTTCGGAGTCAGTGGCATTAGTCTAATTGGTGCCTTCGGAGCACGATGACAATTGGAAGTGGTTCATGACCTGGTCGATGGGGGCGGTAGCGGGTAATAGTATTCTCCCTTCGGATTTATGACCTGGTCGAGCAAAAATCCCGCTATTTCCTCTTGAAGTGCTTCTACGTGTTCCGTTTCTAGGAGCTTGTATTGTCCCTCTCTGTTGGTATTGTCCGCCATAGCTTTTATTTAACTATGCCAAAAGAAATATAAAACAATTTAGTATTCAAATTACATCGTCTCGAATAATAGATATAATCTCGAATACATCGTCTCGAATAATAGATATAATCTCGAATACATCGTCTCGAATAATATATAATATTGAATAGTACATCACTGGCTAGGTAGCTAATTAAAGATCGAATACTACAGAAGAATCTAGGACACTCGCGGTTCCTGCGGCGCGGGCAGTGGACAGCCAAAGAGAAGGAACCCTCACAGGATCATAGCTGAAGTGAGATCCCTGAAGAAACTGCCAGGTATTGGAGAACCTGCCGCCCTCTAACGCAACCATGTAGCGATGGACGTGCTCGTCCTCCTCCCTGACACGGCGACGTACCACCTCCGGCGGGGCCGGCTCCCTCCGCACCGAAACTGGCCCACGCGAACGCCACCAAACGAGATCAGGGTCGACGACGGGACCCGGGGCCGGGTTCCTCATCAAGCGGCGCGCCCCTCCAGGCAGCACCTCCCAGTGCCAGCCCGGCGGAGTCTAGTCTCGGACATGGGTCAGTCGGACGTCGTCGCGGACGGGTCGACGGCGAGGATGCGGGCCGGGCATCGTCGAGAACAAATACTAGCTATATGCCCGCAAAAGTAACATTTTTTTAATGATTGGATTTTGATAACTAAAATTTCTAACATTTCTATATAACACTAATTATGCTATCATTGCATATGTCACAATTCTATATGCTATTTCATACTAATTAAGCATCTAACACTAAAAACAGAAAACACAACTTTTATACATCCATTAAAAAACTGAAAAACAACATTATATAAAAAATTTCCATACTAATTAAACACTAATTATATCCATCTAACATGCATTCATACATATATACTAGTGAAAAAATAATAATCTAAAAAATCTAAACTAATTAAACATACAAAATACGTATATACTAATATATACATGCATTAATTCATACATATGTACGTGTGTGTGTGTGTGTTCATCATGCTTGTGTGTGTGTGTATGGGCTCGGGGAGGGGCGGCGCCCATGGTGGCCGCCGGGGGCGAGGGAGAGGGGTTAGAGGGGGAGAGCTCACAGCGGGGCGACGGCGACGGCGAGGCGACGGCCGGGGGCGGCGACGGGCCGGGGCGTGACGCGGGGGCGGCGACGCGGGGACGGCGCGACGGGGACGGGCCCGGGGCGGCGACGGGGACGGGGGCGGCGACGGGGACGAGGGTGGCGACGGCGACGGCGTCGATCGATCGGGGCGCGCGGGCGGTGCTTCAATGGGGAAACAGAGGAAGAAACAGAGGGAGAATAAAATTTTCGTAAGTGTTGTATATATAGAAGGCACCTTTAGTACCGGTTGGAGCCACCAACCGGTACTAAAGGCCTATTTTGGCCAGGCCAAGCGGCGGGAACCGCACCCCCTTTAGTACCGGTTGGTGGCTCCAACCGGTACTAAAGGCCCCCCTTTAGTACCGGTTGGTGCCACGAACCGGTAGTAAAGGGGGTGCGCTGGCGCAGGTGCGGTGCGCAAGTTTAGTCCCACCTCGCTAGCCGAGAGGCGACCGCACTGGTTTATAAACCCCCGTGCGGTAGCTCTCTCGAGCTCCTCTCCAAAGCAGGCCTACTGGGCCTACATGTTCTGTGCTGCCCTGTTGGCCTACTGGGCCTTTGCGGGCCTGCATCCTGGCCCAACAACAGGTTGGGTTTCTAGTCGTATGCAGGCCGCTTTGGCCTAGTAGGCGGGTTTTTTTTATTTTTTTTGCTTTATTTATTTTTGAGTTGTTTTTTTTGTGTATTTAGAGTTTCTTTGTGAATATTTTTGCTTTAGGTACAAAAAATTACAAACTTTCTGTTAGTGCCCGTAGTTTTCAAATTTGAATAGTTTAAATTTTGAATTATTTGAAATTAGTGTAAATCACTAGTTTGTGAATAACTTAACTTTAAAAATCAGTAAAGGCATGAAAGAATTTGTTTGCACATAAAATTTCTTCGCGTTTCAAATGCCAAAACACATAATTAACTACCCTAACTATTACAGAGATTCCCTTCTGGGTGTGAAACACAGAAGAAAGTGATGATAGTGAAGCCGATCACATCCCAGATCTTTGGGTGTGAAACTTTTTCTTCGCGTGTGTCCCTTTGCGCCGTAACCATGGAAAATCTTCATCATTTAACGGGATGCTCGGGTCAATATTCACTGTGAATGGAGCAATTTCATCAAACTTGGCAGGAATCTTCTTCCTGGGGCGCTCGCCCTCGACATCACCAGGGTCATCGCGGCTGATCTTGCGGTAGAGGATGCAATCATTAGGGCATGCATGTATCTTCCATCATAACCCCTCTTTCTTCGTGCTTGGTCCAAATATTATAGTGGGGCATGAAACCGGACTTAAACAGGTGGACGTGAATGGTTCTTGACATAGAGTAATTGTGACCATTCTTACAGCCAGCACATGGACAAGGCATAAAACCATCCGCCCGCTTGTTTGCCTCAGCCGCAAGCAGAAAAGTATGCACGCCCTCAATAATTTCACGGTCATTTAGCTCTCTAAACAATTAGGTAAATGACCGAAAAACAACAAATGATGTCAGAACATATTGGAAATTGATGACGTCGCTTTAAATGCTGCATACTGAACACAAAAGAAGTCCGGAGTTCAAATAAGTTATTAAAAATAAAAAAGAGGTGCAATGCTGGTTAATTTTCTTCAAGCCATTCGAAATAGTGTAGACTGCACTGCACATAGCTCAGTGCAATCTATGCTATTCCGCAAGGCTTGAAACTAATCAACATGCAGGTGAGCATTGCAACTCTTCGTCATTGTCTGTGCACTCACGGCTTATAAACCACTCATACTACCTCTCTCTTGGCGAGGTGGGACTAAAAATCAGCTTACTAAGAAACTCTAGTACCGGTTCAGGGCATGAACCGGTACTAAAGGTCTTCATGGGGGCCCCAGCCTGACCATAGCCTCACACAGCCTCATTAGTACCGGTTCGTGGCATGAACCGGTACTAAAGGTTGTTCACGAACCGGTACTAATGATGCCCGCCCACCTAGCCGTTGGAACTGGCACTAATGGTCACATTAGTGCCGGCTCAAATTTAAACCGGCACTAATATGCTTCACATTTGACACTTTTTCTACTAGTGAATGCACCTTCCTCCCGAGCGCTCATGAATCGAAGTCATGAAGATAATCGAGCTGCCCGTCGAGGACGTCGGCCACGTCGAGGTAATACTTCTTGACCTCGTCGTGCCTGAACTTGCGCCCCGCCTTGCACGACGATCTTCCCCCGAAGCGCGCTGCCGCCGGCGGGCAGATCTCCACTTTCTTGTAGTTGTACATGGCGGACTCGAACTTGAACGGCGACTGCCATCCCGTCGAGTAGTAGTACCCGAAGCGCACGGCCATCGTCGGCGGAAGGGCCTGCGGCTCCTCCTCCTCCTGTTGCGCGATTCCGCTCCTGCCGAGCGCGCGGAGGCCGTCGGACTTGGACTGGTTGGTCGGCCTCCGCGGCGCCCAGATGAACCCGCTGTTGGCCACTGCCGGCCCCTCCACGGCGTGCACGGCGCGGCGCTTGCCTTCCGGGTCGACCAGCTCGCAGTCGTACACGCGCACCCACCCTCGCTGCCGTCCCTCCTGACGCATCTTTGCTCGTTTCCTTGGCTTGCTTCGTGGTTCTGTGCGTCGATGCCAGATCTGCCGGTGGACAATTTATACGCACCGGGGGCTTCCCTTCCTTGGCGGGCACGGGTTGGTGGTCGTGTTTGTCAGTTCTCGTCGTGTGGTCGGTAACTTGGGGTCCAAGTTTCCTGAGCAATCCGGTCGTTTTTTTAGAAAATAATGTATTGAGTTAGTGGGCCGAGCGCAATCCTGTCGGTTACTTGGGGCCGAGCACAGTTCACTGCCTCATAGTGAGCCGAGCACACGGTTCACTGCTGTTGCGCCCTGCCCTCAATATACAACAGGAATTCCGATGGGAGAACCCCTAACCCTAAAAAAACCAGGGATAGTCTTTTTTTTAGTGTCTACTAGGGACAGTCTAGAGAGTAACTAACTAAAGGTCACCTCTTGTGGGGCTCCCGTACTGGTCACTTTTCTGGCATGGTAGCGCGTCAAGTGGTGCGCTCAGCTGCTACCACATGTCGCATGTTGGACGCTACCTCTGAATTTTCTTTTAAAAAAATTGTGTACATGTGTTTTGGGTGTAAGATGAGTTTTCTTGGCTTTTAAGTTTTTGTCTGATTTTTCCTAGGTTTTAGTGAAAAAAAATTAAAGCACAGTTGTGCTTTTCGAAAAATAATAATATGAAAAACACATCATGTGTTTCTACGAGAAGCACATATTTGCTTTCGCGAGAAGCACAACTCGTGCTTCCTCGGAAAAGCATTGTCTGTGCTTCCCAAACAAGTGAAAACGCAACCATGCATGCAGACTTTTGTTTTTTCTTTCATTTTTTTGTTTTTCTTTCAGTATCCATTTTTCTCTTGTCTTTTGTTTCGTGAAAAAGTTCACTAAAACCTGTTAACACCGGATCTGGTTTTGAAGATCCCAACGTGAAAAAACTCAACAATGGATTCGGTATTTGGACGCACTGTTCAAGAGATAAAACGTTTCGAATAAAAGAATCTACGAAAAAATAGAAAACCTCCTCGTTGGGACAAGTGGCACACACCACTTGCTAGCACCTAACAAGGTGGGGAGTGACATTTGCAAGGGATGACTCTTAACTAGTGATCGGCGAGTCTATATCTTGCCTTATGCGAGGCAGAAGACCAGGTCACCTAGAGCGAGCCAGTAGTGGTCCGATGCAATAACCACATGTCTTATCCCTCCGATGTTGCACACATGATTCTTTTTTACTTTTCTAAAGTTTAGAAAATAATAAATACAAATATTATGAAAATAAATAGTTAAGTTTTCAAAAGTGTTCAACGCACAACTAAAAATATAATGCGGTGTAAAAAAATGGTCGCTCAGCTCTTAGAAAATGTTTGTACCATTCAAACAAATGTTTTTGAAACTTCAAAAATGTCCAAGTGTAGCAAAAAATGTATATTGCATATTTTAAAAACATTATACAATGTAAAAAATGTTTCTGCCATGAAACAAATGTTCCATACTATTCAAAAGAATGTACATTACATTTACAAAAATATACATACATTTCAAATAAAATGTTTGAGACTTTATTTAAAAATATTTATATATTTCAAAAAAATGCTTGCATAGTTTATATAAATGACATGCATCATACAAAAGAAACAGTTCAACATGTATTTCAATAATGTTAACAGATACTCAAAAAATGTTTAAACAAGTATTTGAAAATATATTTTAAACATATATATATATATGTGAAAAAAGTAGACATCAAAATATATATTAAAAATAATGTATTTAAAAAATATTAAACATGAATAGAGAAATATTTCTGATTTGTAGGAAAATGTAATATGTCTATGAAAATATTAGATATGTGTTGAAAATAAAGAAAAAAGAAAATAAAAAACATAAGAAAACCGGTGAAAAACAATGAAAGAAACGAAGTGAAGCAGAGAAAAGAAAACGAAAAGGGTAAAGAAGAACCGAAGAAAACTAATAAAAACAGTGAAAAGGCTGGTGCTCCAAAATTGAACTAAAACGACAACATTTATTTTGGGACGGGGGGAGTACTAAAAAAATCGAGCGAAGCTACAGTATTAGGCCGGCTCAAATAGCGCTATGCAGTAGGCGAGCAGTAATAAGCATAAGTACAGGCGACATATGACGATTACGCTAAAAGTACCCCTGGATGGGCTTCTCGAGGCGCCTGTGGGCCTGCCGTGTTGCTCGTTCTGGTGGGTGACAGATGCTCGAATCAAGCAAACTTCCTCCTGTAATTGCCGGTTCTTTTTTCAAACTTGGCTTGGCTAGTATCGAACTCCTCTACCTCAAGCTCTTTCACTTTATCATTGTTGTCATCCGCCTCCTCAACCTCGGCTTGAACCTCCGGATTGGTACCCGGTTCAAAATCATCAAGTGGAGCACTCAAGTCCACCTCATTCTCCTCCAACAACTCGGTATATGATGTATCAATGGTGTAGCTACAAAATCTGACGGCTGAAACACTAAGAAACCGAAGCAAATTTCAATCAAAGTTCACTGGAGCAAAGATAATTTTCTTTACCTCTCCGCGTTTCTTCGAGCACGTTGGCATTGGTGGAGTCGATGGGATTGCGTGACACATTGCTCATCGGAGGGGGTTGAGGTGGGGCCTGTCCTCGCGCCGCCACAACCTTCTTCTCCGGCCCCTTTGCTTGGGTCTTTGGACGTCCACCGGAGGGGGTGGAAGATGCGGACGTCCGCGTGGCGGCGACCGCGGCGGGAGGATTCATGACCGCGGCGGCCACAGCTCCATGGACGACGTGGTTGCCCTGCTGCTTCTGCTTCACGCTAGCGGCAAAAGGAGTAGGCGCGGCGGCGAGGAACATGGCCGCGTGAGCGACGGCGGGAGGGAATAGGCAAGGTGGCACCAATGGGATCGCCAATACATGGAAACGTCGTCCGAGGGCTGTGGCGGCCCCATCGCGGCAATTGGGGGTGCATCAAGGCGAGACGGCTTGGGGCCGAAGGGATTTGCGACAACAGCGATGCAGGCGGGCGGCGTGGAAGGGGAGGAAGTTTCCCTCTCGCCAAGTCGCACGAGGGAATAAAGGGAGCGACAAAGGAGGAGGGGGGTTGTTAGATTTGATGGCTACAAGCTGAAATATGGAGGCGTTCGCAAAAAAAAAATTATGGCCGGACCTGATCGAGACGATTTTTTGTCATGGTCCCGTGTATCGATGGTTATTTTGCGCGACGGGCTGATTTACGCCGTCGGCTAGAGTTCTTCTTCTTCTTCTTCTTCTTCTTATTTTGTGTGTGTGCTGCTAGTGTTGCTCTTAGAGATGCCCTTAGGAGCTCCCTGTCAGCAGAGTGTTCGGTTGATTCTAAGGAAAAGCAGTGTTCGGCTCGCTGTGTGGTAATGGTAGGGGCAAAAATGCTACAATCAGGTTATTCCTGATTTGCGGGATGTGGTAAACCTTAAAATCACATTTAGGAGATGTGTAAATAATAGGTTGCTTCTCCTCTGATTTGACCTGTTAAGCATTGTTCAATCTGTTGTCGTGTGTGATGATGATGATGCTTTAATTTGAAAACTAGAGTCAAATAGTAAATACTCAGTTAGATCTATGTATGCCATGATTAATTTTAGGGGCATTAGCCCAGTTCATGTTTTTGATATATGGAAAATCCATGTACCTCCCAACATCCATATATTTTTGTGGCTGCTGCCACATAATAAGTTGTTGGTTAGAGAGAATCTTATAAAAAGGCAACACTTAGATGATCTATCTTGCTTGTTCTGCTCAGAATGTGAAAATATCAACCACTTGTTTTTTGAGTGTATTGTAGCTAGGGGGATCTGAAGAAATATACATTCCATCATAGGATGCACCCCCCTACCTGCCTTTGATAAGGTGGCAGACATGTGGGGAAAAGTTAAAAACCCGCAAGCCGAAAATCTAACTATATCAGCTACTCTCTGGGCTATCTGGAGATGCAAGAATGATTTACGTTTTAATAACACAAACTAGATGGGTGTGCAGGTGGTTCTGAGAAGGATTGCAGGCTTCTGCAACCTGTGGAAGATCCTGTGCAAAGGAAGTGCAAGAGAGCGCGTGGAGGGGATCATTGTGGCTATATGGGAGGCTGCAAGAAGAACACCGCTGCTGCTTTGGCCAGAGCCAGGCTGAAGAGGAATGAACTTTGGCTGCAATACTCTCTCCAAAAGATGGGAGGGTGGATGGGCATGGAGAAGAGCGTGGTCATTGATGGTTAAATTTAGCCTCATGTTTCCTTCCTATAGCAAGGTCTGCAAGTAGTTAGTCTCATTTCAACATAGTTCTTTTAGCCTTGGCCCTGTTTTTTAGATGTTTGTGTTTTGTGGTTTCTGAAAACCATGTCGGAGGGATGCCTCAATCTCCTCCCGCGGTTTGTAATAAATGTTGTACTCTGTAAGTTTTATTTTTTGATGAAAATGGAACTGGGGCTGGAGCCATTTTCTTCAAAAAAAAATGCTACACCTACGTAGCAGGTTACGTAAAGCTGTCCACTCATCTATTTTATCAGATGAGTCAAGGTCTTATCTTATTTCAATCAAATCAGACCACATGAGCTTGTACGTAAGATTCGTAAGAGATTTTACGTAGATGTAGCAAAGCTCTAGCAGGGGTAGGAGACAGCCATGACGCATGTTTTACGCACAACAAATCTAGAAAAGACCATCGCGTGTTGACACGAGGGACGAATTTTGTATCCGATTTCGGACCAATACGCACTGATTTGAATGCCCACAACGTGGCACCCTGTTCGTCGCGATTGATCGAAATAGGCCTGAATAAAATACATTCGCAAAGACGTGCATTAACCCAAAATAAAATCAGTGCATTACCTTTAATCCATTGATGTTCTCTTTCCAAGATCACGGAGGCACCTGGAGCTGGAGGTCATCATCACTTCATCAGCTAGCCTGCCATGTCGCGCCACGGCTCCGTGCGGACGACGGCCGCCGTCTTCTCGCTCATCTCCATCTGCGTCGCCCATGTCGTGCTCTATGCTCGCGCTCAAGCTAACACTCGCGGTAAGCTGCCCGCAATCACACACATTTCTCCCCGGAGTTCGATTCTGGACGAACTAGTAGTAAACCTTGCCCACTCGTGCGGTGCCACCGTCGATCTGCTTGGCTCCAGGTTTCATCAGCATCGACTGCGGCAGCCCTCCGAGCGCCGGCTACGTCGACGTCGTCACCTGGCTGCCGTACGTCCCCGACGCGCAGTTCGTGGACGCGGGCGTCAGCCACAACATCTCCGCCGAGCACGCCGGCATGATCGACCTGAAGCTCCCGAGGCTCTACAACGACCTCCGGAGCTTCCCCACCGGCGCCCGGAACTGCTACACCGTGCGCTCCCTGACGCCGGGCACCAAGTACCTGGTCCGCGCCACCTTCCTGCACGGGAACTACGACGGGCTGGGCCCCGGCGGCCTCGCCGTGTTCGACCTCCACCTCGGCGTCAACTTCTGGCAGACGGTGAACGTCTCCAGCGTCTCCGACACCTTCCAGGCGGAGATCATCGCCGTCGTGCCCGACGACTACGTCCAGGTCTGCCTCGTCGGCAAGAAGGGGCTCGGCACGCCCTTCATCTCTGGCCTCGAGCTGCGCCCGCTCCCGGACACGCTATACCCCGTCGTGGCGAATGCCTCCCTCTCCATGGCCGTCCACGGCCGGTACAACCTCGGCCCCGACGACGAGAAGCTGATCGTGAGGTACCCGTCGGACCCCCACGACCGCGTCTGGAAGGTGCTAGCGAACCTGCGGTCATGGAACCCGGCCAACACGACGGGCACGGTGCGCTACGTCGCCGGGGACCAGTTCGAGGTGCCGTCGGCGGTGATGCAGACGGCCGCCACCGTGGACGACGGCTTCAGCCTGCGGTTCTACTGGGGCGCGTACGAGTCCAACAAGGAGCTGGACTACTTCGCCGTGCTTCACATGGCCGAGCTCCGGCGGCTCAACGGCAGCGAGACGAGGATCTGCGAGGTCTACCTCAACAACGGCCTGTGGTACAGCAAGCCCTTCTCCCCGGAGTTCCGTTACTCCAGCTCAATGTTCGGGATGGTGGCAGGGAGTACGGAGTACAGCTTCAGGATCGAACCGACCGCCAAATCGACGCTGCCGCCATTGCTCAATGCGCTGGAGATCTATGTCATGGTGCCTACTGCAGAGCGTGCAACTCATGGAGGAGATGGTATGGTCTCTGACCTCATACATGCAAATTGGTGTCTCTGAACTGAATTTCGTCATGCACAGTGATGGTTACTGAAAGGAAGCTGACATATTCACAAAAAAAAAGGAAGCTGACATTTTGTTGTTTCTATTAATTGATTTGGGGGATCTAGTGAGTGCCATTATGGCCATCAAGGCCAAGTATGAGATCAAGAGGAACTGGATGGGTGATCCGTGTGGCCCCAAGATATATTTGTGGGACGGTGTAGGTTGCAACTATGCAATCTCTAGCGCACCAAGAATCACCTCACTGTGAGTTCCTGCACCTGCAAGATGCAAATTCAGTCCTAAATGCTTTTTGAACCGAACCAGGAGAAGAATTCACCCCTAAATACTGCGTAATACTCCCTCCGTTCCAAATTACTTGTCGCAGGTATGGATGTATCTAGATGTATTTTAGTTCTAGATACATCCATTTCTACAACGAGTAATTTGAAACGGAGTGAGTAGTACTGTGTAACATAGTGAGATAACTGAAAAATGTTTAACCTTTGGGGATGCCTTTTCTTGCAGAAACTTGTCCTCCAATGGGTTGGCTGGAGAAATCACCACTCTTTTAAGCAATCTCACTGCTCTTCAGAACCTGTAAATATGCATCATCTATTTTACTACTCTAGTTCCCCGTCAGTATTTTTGTGCTGCACATTCAGTGGTAATAGTTGGAAGATTTGTTGATTTTTCAGGGATTTATCTCACAACAGTTTGACAGGGAACATTCCTGAATTTCTTGCACAACTACCGTCGCTTGCTGTCCTGTAAGATCAATGACCATGAGATTTGTACTACTTTGATGAAACATTGTCACTGTTACACTCGCCCAACATTAATCCCGTCCCCTGTTTCCCCTCAGAGATTTGACCGGCAACAAGTTCAATGGATCAGTTCCAGAAAGTCTTCTAAAAAGGTCGCAAGAAGGTGCACTTTCATTAAGGTAGTATTATCTTCCTATATATATAGTTCAGAAGAAAAAATATATATAATCACGGACCTGCTCATTGTCACCATTTACAATCCTATTGTGCAAAGCAAACAAAGGATCAAAAATCTGAACATTTTTAATAGGGTTTTAACAATAGTGTCTGAATATCAGAAAAAAAACAGTGGAACATTCCTGTACCCAACATATCCTGTAACACTATTCAGTATTCACTATGATTTGTGATCCTTATTTTTGGTGATGTTAGAATTGAAGCGAACATAAGCAGCATCAACAATGACCAGCCACAAAGAAAAAAACCTACCAAGATTTCTGCCGTAAATCTCGCTGTGGCTGCCGTTGTACTTTCTGTACTGGTGGTTGTGGTGGTAACTCTTACACTCTGCCTTCGCAGAAGAAGAACTGAAAATGGTGATTTCTGTTGACTAGAAACCAAGTACTAGTTGTCTAATTATTGTTCAGGAAAAATATAGTGTGTCGTGTTCTTGGTTGCTAATAAAGCAGTGCCTATGCAGATCTTTCTGTCAGACCGCTGAATGGAAGTAAATCAAAAGAAGACAATGGAGACGCTGTCTCATTGCAATTCGATACTCGCCAGTTCAGTTACAAAGAGCTAAAGACTATCACAAATAGCTTCGAGAAGTCCATTGGCAAAGGTGGGTTCGGAGTAGTCTATCTTGGCTACTTGGAAGATGGAACCCCGGTTGCAGTCAAAACGCGCTCAGAATCGTCATCTCAAGGGGTTAATGAGTTCTTGGCAGAGGTTAGGTTTCTTCCTGCTCCTTTCCCCTCATTCCTATGCCTGTTTTTTCTCTTCCATCGTGTGCGCAGAATTAATCAAATCAATTTTACCCAAATACTTTAATAACAAGAATTTCTCAGTTTCGTCAAACCATATACGGATGTGCTGCAAAATAAAATGCACTTGGTCACTGACTGACAGAACTACTCTGAATTGCATTTCAGGCTCTGCATCTGATAAGAGTTCATCACAGGAACTTGGTGAATCTGGTTGGCCACTGCAAGGATGGGCAGCACTCAGCTCTTGTGTACGAGTACATGTCTGAAGGAACTTTACAAGAGAAGCTAAGAGGTAGTAGGAAGAAATCAATTACTAGCTTGTACTCTTATCCCTGAAATCCCTGCTGATTACTTGTATCTTTCAGAAAAATCCCCCAACTCTGTACCTTTAACATGGCGCCAAAGATTAAGGATCTCGCTCGACTCTGCCCAAGGTTTCCAAGCTACTACCAGACATAATTTATTTCAGCACACCTGCTTCTCTTTTCTGTCAGAAACCAACTTGACTGAATGTTCTTTTTCTGATGTGCAGGCCTTGAGTACCTGCACAAGGCGTGCACGCCGCCGCTGATCCACAGGGACGTGAAGGCGGCCAACATACTCCTGAACGGGAGCAACCTGGAGGCCAAGATCGCCGACTTCGGCCTGTCCAAGGCCTTCAACAACGACCTCCAGTCCCATGTCTCCACGCGAGTAGTGGGAACCCCCGGATATCTCGACCCCGAGTACGTTCTTCTCCACTAACCAAAACCACAGAGAAGCAAACTGAAGTGGTAGTAAAAAGTGCTCTCTGAGACTCTCACAACACGTACTCTGCAGGTACTACACTTCGTTCCAGCTCAGCGAGAAGAGCGACGTGTACAGCTTCGGGATCGTGCTGCTGGAGGTGGTCACGGGCCAGCCCCCGATCCTCCCGGAGAGCGTGCACATCGTGCAGTGGGCGCGGCAGAGGCTCGCCAAGGGCGACATCGAGAGCGTCGTGGACGACAACATGCAGGGGCGGTACGACCTCAACTCCGTCTGGAAGGTCGCCGACCTGGCCCTGAGGTGCACGGAGCAGGCGGCCAGCCAGAGGCCCGCCATGGCCGACGTCGTCGTCCAGCTCAAGGAGAGCTTGGAGCTGGAAGAAGGCTGCGAGAGGGTGCACGGTTCGTACGCCGGAAGTGGCGACGGGTATGGGGAAAACAGTGACACTGCAAGCCAGAGTACGCAGAGTGGGAGGGTGCTAGATCTGGTGAGTGGCCCCGCAGCTAGATAAGATTTCTGGGAATGTCATTGTGATGTATCCGAGTTTCTGTTTAGCTGTGAGAGCTTCAACCTCGTAACATGTCCCCACAATAAGAAAAACGGTATCAATTCCCTCTTCCCCTTTGAGCTCCCCCTTCTTTGATCGTGTGTCACTTCCTCGAAATAGGCTTTTGATCGTGTGTCACTTCCTCAAAACAGGCTTTCGTCTCACTTTATAGATAAAGCAAAGTTTCGTACAACAGTCAAGCAAATCCCAAGTAACAAACCAACGGTTGGGACCACAACACAACAATGTCCAAGAAAACATAAAAAAATAATATGAAAAAGCAACCTAGTGGCAGTCGTGAAGCGACACTACGATGCTGAGAGCCGACGGGCTGTAGCCAGAAGCGCATCCATCATGTGGCCGAGGCGAGTACGGTCACACTGCCTCGAGAGCGGGTGCCAGTGCTGCATAAAAGCAAGGAATTTGAAGGAGTCATATGCCTTTGCCGAGAAGACCTTCTCAATCACCATCTTATTACGAGTCGTTCAAAGTGTCCATGTCATCACCGCAAAAACTAGCCAGAAAAGGCGGCGATGTTGCGGCAGATGGGTAGCCCTATGTTGAAGGAAGTCCGCAAGGTCCAGGGCCTCTCATTCGGGTCCCAGCGCCTCGTAAACGAACGTCCAAATCACCCTTGCAGCAGTACAAGCGAAGAGGATATGTGTCTCCGTCTCCGGTACCGCGCAAAGGGGGCACAGGCCGTTCCCGGGGCCGTGTCGCTTAAGAACCTCTATCCCCGAGGGGAGGCGATTTCATAGTAGCTGCCAAACATCTTAATCTTCAAGGGGGCGGGGGCTTTCCACATTGGAGCTAACCAAGGTGTGGCTGGTGCCTGGCACAGAGCATGGTATGCCGAGCTCACCGAGAACTCCGTCGTCGGGGTGATCCTCCACGACACAGTGTCCGGATATTCCGAAAGCGTCTGTGGTAGAGCCTCCCGCAAGCTAGACCAATCGTGTGTCGCTGTCGTGCCTTTTTCAACACTAATGAGTTTGTGTCGAATAGTATGTACAAGGTCAGGTTAGATTGGACTTATGTTGTAGAGTGGCAGAATACATGTAATGTTGGAGTCGAACAGTTTATACCCTTGGCCTCTTATATAATGAGAGGTACCCCATGTTGTAACCGACGATGACTAGATAGAGACATGCACGTGGGAGGAGGCGGCGGCATGTGCCAGCACCTAGTACATTCGGTGTTGTCGTATCTCGAGAAGGATTGCCCGTAGTCAACTAGCCATTGCCTCGGGAATAGGCAAGTTCTTCGAACCTCGTTACGAAATCTCGGTGTCGTCATTGTGATGTGATTGCTTGTTCCTTGATGAATCAGTTGTACGTCAGATTATTCTAACAAGTGGTATCAGAGTCTTGGTACTACTCCCTCCGTCCGAGTTTATTAGGCCTCTCAGCCACAACAACACGTCTCGATTTATTAAGCCCTTCTAATTAATTTTCTTGGAATCAAAGCCATTCAGTTGCGGGGGACCGAGGGAAATTAACTAGCCCATTGCATGTAGCGACCTAAGCGTAGGGGCGATTCTACTGGGGGGCTTTAACAGGCTCAAGCCCCCCCCCCCTCCAGCACTGTAAAATTTGTTTTTACTATTAATTTTAAGGCCCAGCCCAGCTACTTGCAGGCCCAATCCAACACATATTTACATGACCCAGGCAGCCTAGCCCGCCCTCCATTTTTTTCTAGATTCGCCACTGCCTAAGCGGACGCATGGGCTTCTCCTGGTCTTCAGATTGGCCATGCTAGCGGCCATGCATCAGCATGCGCTTGAACTCTGGACTACTGGATGGATTACCTAGAGTGCACATTAAATTACGTGGCTCCCGAAATGCACACCACAATTAAACACCAGAAATTTCCACCTTAATCAAGGCCAGTTACTCCCGGTTTTTTTTTACTCTGCATATTAGGTTTGTCTGAAGTCAATCTCATCCAACTTTGACCAAGTTTATATAAAAAATTATAGACATTCACATAACAACACTAATATCATTAGATTCATCTTGCATTATATTTTCATATTATATTTATTAGATATTATAGATACTAATAATTTCTAATATAAATTTGGTCAAACTTAGCAAAGTTTGACTTTCGGCAAATCCAATGTGCAGAGTAAAAAAAACCAGAGGGAGTACTACGTTCCTTGGTCTTGCCAATCCTGTCTCCGGGCCCAATAAACCCGGACGAAGGGAGTAGTAAATAAATCTCGATGGACTCATAGGTGGTTGGTCATGATTCGTGGGTGATCAATGTGTTAGCGGCCCATGGTGATCAATGTGTCACAGAGAGATTTGTGAGTTTTAGTCACACATCAGTTGTAGAAGGAGATAGAGCACAACTTACAAGGATGAGGATGTCTTCTCTAATCTGGCTAGTATTTTGGGAGGAGAGGGCCCAAACCCTGGTACTCCCTCCATTCCAAAATATAGTGTGTCCGTGCTTTTCGAGATTCAACTTTGACCGTAAATTTAACCAACGAGACCAACTGCGGCGGGAGAAAAAAGTATATAATTGAAAACTTTTTTCGAATACGAATTCACTGATATAATTTTTGCTCCCGCCGCAATCAGTCTTCATAGTTAAATTAACGGTCAAAGTTAAAACACGTGGATAGATAAAGTACTACATTATGGAATGGAGGGAGTATAAGTTTGTGTTGTCCTTTGGTTGGCCCTGATTGGTGGGCTACGATGCTTGTGTGGCGGGCCCAAGCAAGTGACCGACACACCCGCTTCTCACGCACCGCAAATGCAATGATGCGACGTTGAATGCAGCGAACAATACATCAAACACAAACAATTGTTGCACTGACACAGCATATAACGGACCTATTTCGCAGAAAATGCAGCGAAGCGTTGCGGGGCTACATGGCGTCGAACTACGCACGAGAAGGAAACGTGCATTATACCGACCCAACATATGACGCGCAAACGTCCAAATCACCGCAAAAGCAGCGGCGTGACGTTGCATATGGCGGCGAACAATATCGACCGGGTGCATGACACGCACAAGCGCCGCGGTAGACCCAGCATCACCGAACTACCAAAGGATCAAAGAGACACAAATAAACCGGGCAAGACGGCACCTCGCACACCCGTCAATGCATGCAAGCAGATGAAAGGATACCAGGAGGCGCAGCAACCCCGACAACATCCACCATCCGGGCACACGCAAACAAGGCCGCCAGACAGGTCCCTCACAACCCCACGCGTTTGTTGGCCAATCTGGAACGAAGAAATGCGAGAGTTTTTCGAAACAAGTCATCTTTACCAACCCACATGATTTTCTCGATCAACGTTGAGGCGAAGATTTGGATCATTGTTGGGGCTAAATATTTTTGGGAGAGTGATCCCCTTGTGTATTGACATTTGTGGTCATGAAACTCTCGAACCTTGTCATTCTTCTTTTTAATTAATGAGATGAGACAAACTTTACTCCCGTTTCTAAAAAAAGATTTCATGTCATGGGTATTCTAGTTAAGATTCAAAATGTTTTATACTCTATCCCAAAATATGGTAGACAAATTTAAGACACGCTTTTTATGGCGGTGGTAATACTCCCTCCGGTCATTTTTACTTTGAGTATTAGATTTGTCTCAAGTCAAACTATGCAAAGTTCGACCAATTTTATATTAAAAAATATTAACATCTACAAAACCAAATATATATCCTAACTGTGTGTTAGTGCAGCTGCGCTATTTGGTTGCAGCGAGCGCACCCATTCAAGCCGTTCGATCCCAGTATTCTTAATGTGATTGCATTGCTATTAGTCCCATACGTTTCAAAAGACGAGATCTGACAAAAGAGAAAAAGCACCTGGTCGGCTGGTCCCTTCGCGTCTTCACGTTCCCCTCCGTCACGTTATTCAGCAAGATCCCACGTGCATGTATTTATTTGAAGCTTAAAAAATTTCTAAAATCCGTAACTTCTGACTCGAGCGTCGAATTTCAAATCCGTGTTCACCATTGTGTTTGCCATGATAAGTTCTTCAAAACTAGATCCCATATAAGTGCGTTTCGACAAACTTTTTAAAATCAACTTTGGATGCTGCGGAGGCAACTTTAGTGTTATAAGAAAGCAACTTCTTATTAATATGCGTAGTTTGATCACCTATCAACAAAAAACCCTTTGAAGTTGACTACCATGACTACCAAGTTAACTAGCTTCACCCTTTAAGTTTTCTACCATAACTAGCAAGTAATCTATCATAACTAGCTTCGCCTCTAAGTTCATAGTATTGTAGGTAACTTAGTTTTCAAGGTAGGCTAATAGGATCCTTGTTGGGAAACGTAGTAATTTCAAAAAAATTCCTACGCACACGCAAGATCATGGTGATGCATAGCAACGAGAGGGGAAGAGTGTTGTCCACGTACCCTCGTAGACCGTAAGCGGAAGCGTTATGACAACACGGTTGATGTAGTCATACGTCTTCACGATCGACCGATTCTAGTACCGAAAGTACGACACCTCCGCGGTCTGCACACGTTCGGCTCGGTGACGTCCCACGAACTCACGATCCAGCAGAGTGCCGAGCGAGAGTTTCGTCAGCATGATGGCGTGATGATGGTGATGATGATGCTACCAGAACAGAGCTTCGCTTAAGCACCGCTACGATATGACCGAGGTGGATTATGATGAAGGGGGGCATCGCACACGGCTGGAAACAATCAACTTGTGTGTTCTAGGGTGCCCCTGCCCCCGTATATAAAGGAGCAAGGGGGAGGCCAGCCGGCCCTTGGGACGTGATGACCCACAAGTATAGGGGATCTATCGTAGTCCTTTCGATAAGTAAGAGTGTCGAACCCAACGAGGAGCAGAAGGAACTGATAAGCGGTTTTCAGCAAGGTATTCTCTGCAAGTACTGAAATAAGTGGTGACAGATAGTTTTGTGATAAGATAGATTGTAACGAGCAACAAGTAACAAAAGTAAATAAAATGCAGCGAGGTGGCCCAATCCTTTTGTAGCAAAGTACAAGCCAGAACAAACTCTTATAATAGGAAAAGCTCCCCCGAGGACAAATGGGAATATCGTCAAGCTAGTTTTCATCACGTTCATATGATTCGCGTTCGATACTTTGATAATTTGATATGTGGGTGGACCGGTGCTTGGGTGTTGTTCTTACTTGAACAATCATCCCACTTATGATTAACCTCTATTGCAAGCATCCGCAACTACAACAAAAGTATTAAGGTAAACCTAACCATAGCATGAGACATATGGATCCAAATCAGGCCCTTACGAAGCAACGCATAAACTAGGGTTTAAGCTTCTGTCACTCTAGCAACCCATCATCTACTTATTACTTCCCAATGCCTTCCTCTAGGCCCAAATAATGGTGAAGTGTTATGTAGTCGACGTTCACATAACACCACTAGAGGCTAGACAACATCCATCTTATCAAAATATCAAACGAATACCAAATTCACATGACTACTCATAGCAAAACTTCTCCCTTGTCCTCAAGAACGAACGTAATTACTCACAAAGCATATTCATGTTCATAATCAGAGGGGTAATAATATGCATATAGGATCTGAACATATGATCTTCCACCAAATAAACCAACTAGCATCAACTACGAAGAGTAATCAACACTACTAGCAACCTACTAGCACCAATCCCGGACTTTGAGACAAGAATTGGATACAAGAGATGAACTAGGGTTTGGAGATGAGATGGTGCTGGTGAAGATGTTGATGGAGATTGCCCTCTCCCGATGAGAGGAGCGTTGGTGATGACGATGGTGATGATTTCCCCCTCTGGGAGGGAAGTATCCCCGGCAGTACAGCTCTGCCGGAGCTCTAAATTGGATCCGCCAAGGTTCCGCCTCGTGGCGGCGGAGTCTCGTCCCGAAAAGTTTCTTCCTATTTTTTTCTCATCGAAATACCTCATATAGAAGAAGATGGGCGTCGGAGAGCCACCAGGGGGCCCACGAGGTAGGGGGGCGCGCCCTAGGGGGGGGCGCCCCCACCCTCGTGAGAAGGATGTGCCCCCCTGGCCTTCATCTTTGGCGAGGATTTTTCTTTATTTCTTCTAAGATGTCCCATGAAGTTTCAGGACTTTTGGAGTTGCGCAGAATAGGTCTCTAATATTTGCTCCTTTTCCAGCCCAGAATTCCAGCTGCCGGCATTCTCCCTCCTTATGTAAACCTTGTAAAATAAGAGAGAATAGCCATAAGTATTGTGACATAAAGTGAAATAACAGTCCATAATGCAATAAATATCGATATAAAAGCATGATGCAAAATGGATGTATCAACTCCCCCAAGTTTAGACCTTGCTTGTCCTCAAGCGAAAAACCGATAACAATAAATATGTCCTTATGTTTAGAGGTAGAGGCGTCGATAAAAAATAAAATACGGAAATGAAGACATCATGATTATTCTCATAACAACAACATATATAGATTTTGTCATATAATTACTTATGTTCAAGTGATGATCTATTCACAATGCAAAAGTATAAATCATAAACTTTATTGGGCTCCAACAAACTATAATCTCAGTCATTGAAGCAATTGCAATTTATCATAACATCGGAAAGAGTCTATGTCAGAGCTAAAAAGCAAGTCCACATAATCAACTATCATTTAGTCCTTCATAATTGCTAACACTCACGCAATACTTGTGTTTATGAAGTTTTAATCGGACACAGAGAAAGATAGGGGCTTATAGTTTTGCCCCACAACCTTTTACCTCAAGGGTAATGTCAACAATAATGGTTCATGCTCCCCTGCATCCAATTAGATATATATATATATATATTATATCATGTTCTTTCCAACATGCTGAGCTTGCCAAAGGATAAAATGAAAAAGAAAAGGTGAAGATCACCGTGACTCTTGCATAAGGTAGAAGATAATAATAAAAGATAGGCCCTTCGCAGAGGGAAGCAGAGGTTGCCACGCGCTTTTATGGTTGGATGCATAAAATCTCAATGCGAAAGAATGTCACTTTATATTGCCACTTGTGATATGAACCTTTATTATGCAGTCCATCGCTTTTATTACTTCCACATCACAAGATCGTATAAAGTTTATTTCTCCCACACCAATCAATCATACATATTTAGAGCAATTTTTATTGCTTTGCACCGATGACAACTTACTTGAAGGATCTTACTCAATCCATAGGTAGATATGGTGGACTCTCATGGCAAAACTGGTTTAGGGATTTTGGAAGCACAAGTAGTATTTCTACTTGGTGCTGAGAATTTGGCTAGCATGAGGGGGAAATACAAGCTCAACAAGTTAGAGGATCCATGACAACATACTTTATCTCAGATATAAGAAGGACATAACTCATTACGTTGTCTTCCTTATCCAACATCAACTCTTTAGCATGTCATATTTTAATGAGTGCTCACAATCATAAAAGATGTCAATGATAATATATCTATATGTGAAAACCTCTCTTTCCTTATTACTTCCTATTAATTGCAACAATGACCAAAGCTATGTCTGCCAACTCCCAACAACTTTTAATCATCATACTCTTTCTATGTGAAGTCATTACTCTCAATAAGATCAATATGAACTCTTTGTTTCTTTTTATTCTTTTTCTCTTTTCTTTTATTCACCCAAGATCATGGCAAAATAATCAAGCCCTTGACTCAACACTAATCTTTATTATATATATAGCTCACGGACTAGATTACATAGAGAGATCATAAAGCAAAACTCAAAACTAGATCATGACATAAACTTTATTCTACTAGATCAAGATACTACTAATAGGATCGAACTAAGAAAAACGGTAAAGATAGGAGTTGTGGTGGTGATACGATACCGGGGCACCTCCCCCAAGCTTGGCTGTTGCCAAGGGGAGTGCACATACCCATGTTATTATATCTCCTTGGTTGGTGAAGAAGGTGGTGGTGACGGATAATCGCACGTCGAGCGTAAGAGGTCCTCCAGCTTGCGAATAATGCCCTTGAGTGCGGCAATATGCTCCTTCAACAAAATATTTTCTTGTGTGAGATACTTGTTTTGTATACGAGCTAACTCAATCATCTTGAAAGCTTCGATCTCAGTTGGGGTAAGAAGGTTATGATCAAGTTGAAGGATGTCTTTTGCTGTCGGAGCTTGATCCTCCGTGGCCTTCTTGATCCTTTCATCCTTGTTGACCCTCGTGGGTTCTTCCCTCTTCAAATCTATCTTCATTAGCCAAGCATCGTTGTCACCATTGTATGAGGAGGGAGACGACATGATGCCTAGCCTGGAAAACCCTGACAGAAAACAGCTCGAAACAAGAACAGAGGAGGTTTGCGTGATACGGGAGTCAAAACCTTCGGGAGGTTATATAATGAATTTTTACCGAACAAAATACGTATCGTGCAAGAAAACAGAGTCCGGAAGGCACACGGGGTGCTCATGAGGTAGGGGGCGCGCCCAGGGGGGTAGGGCGTGCCCACCACCCTCGTGGGGCCCTCGTGTCCTTCCCGGACTGCTACTTATTTTTCTATTTTTTCTAAATATTCCAAAACGGAGAAATATTGCCTTAAAGATTGTTTTGGAGTCGGTTTACTTACCGTACCACATACCTATTCCTTTTCGGAGTCTGAAACGTTCTGGAAAGTGTCCCTTATGTATTCCTCCGGGGTTACGGTTTCAATAATATTGGTTTCAACATTTATGGGATTACTTGAGATATAATGTTTGATTCTTTGACCGTTTACCACCTTCGGATTTGTGCCTTCGAAGCTGTTGATTTTTATGGCACCGGAACGATAGACCTCTTCGATAACGTAGGGGCCTTCCCATTTAGAGAGAAGTTTTCCTGCAAAAAATCTTAAACGAGAGTTGTATAGCAATACATAATCACCTACATTAAACTCACGCTTTTGTATCCTTTTGTCATGCCATCTTTTAACTTTTTCTTTAAACAACTTGGCATTTTCATAAGCTTGGGTTCTCCATTCATCAAGTGAGCTAATATCAAATAACCTCTTCTTACCGGCAAGTTTAAAATCATAGTTGAGCTCTTTAATAGCCCAATATGCCTTGTGTTCTAGTTCGAGAGGTAAGTGACATGCTTTTCCATAAACCATTTTATACAGAGACATACCCATAGGATTTTTGTATGCAGTTCTATAAGCCCATAATGCATCATCAAGTTTCTTAGACCAATTCTTTCTAGACCTATTAACAGTCTTTTGCAAAATTAATTTGAGCTCTCTATTGCTCAATTCTACTTGACCACTAGACTGAGGGTGATAAGGAGATGCAATTCTATGATTAACATCATATTTAGCAAACATTTTACGGAAGGCACCATGAATAAAGTGTGAACCACCATCAGTCATTAAATATCTAGGGACTCCAAACCTCGGGAAAATAACTTCTTTAAGTATTTTAATAGAAGTGTTATGATCAGCACTACTAGTTGGAATAGCTTCTACCCACTTAGTAATGTAATCAACAGCAACTAAAATATGTGTGTATCCATTAGAGGCAGGAAAAGGTCCCATATAATCAAAGCCCTAAACATCAAATGGTTCAATAACAAGTGAATAATTCATAGGCATTTCTTGACGTCTACTAATATTACCAATTCTTTGACATTCATCACAAGACAAGACAAACTTACGGGCATCCTTAAAGAGAGCAGGCCAATAAAAACCAGATTGCAATACCTTATGTGCAGTTCTATCTCCAGCGTGGTGTCCTCCATAAGACTCGGAGTGACACTTGCATAGGATCTGTTCATGTTCATGCTCAGGTACACAACGTCTAATAACACCATCTAATCCTTCTTTATAAAGATGTGGGTCATCCCAAAAGTAACGTCTTAAATCATAGAAAAACTTTTTCTTTTGTTGGTATGTGAAGCTAGGTGGTATAAATTTAGCAACAATATAATTAGCATAATCAGCATACCATGGAGTACTACGAGAAGTACTTATAACATTTAATTGTTCATCAGGAAAGTCATCATTAATAGGTAGTGGGTCATCAAGAATATTTTCTAACCTAGACAAGTTGTCTGCAACAGGGTTCTCAGCTCCCTTTCTATCAACAATATTCAAATCAAATTCTTGTAGCAAGAGAACCCATCTAATAAGTCTAGGTTTAGCATCTTTCTTTTCCATAAGATATTTAATAGCAGCATGATCAGTGTGAATAGTTACTTTAGAATCAACAATATAAGATCTGAACTTATCACAAGCAAATACTACTGCTAAAAGTTCTTTTTCAGTAGTAGCATAATTTCTTTGAGCATTGTCTAGGGTCTTACTAGCATAATGAATAACATTTAATTTCTTATCAACTCTTTGCCCTAGAACAGCACCTACAGCATAATCACTAGCATCACACATAATTTCAAAGGGTAAATTCCAATCAGGTGGCTGAACAACAGGTGCAGAGACTAATTCTTTCTTAAGTATTTCAAATGCTTCTACACAATCATCATCAAAGACAAATGGTATATCTTTTTGCAATAAATTAGTCAGAGACCGGGAGATTTTTGAGAAGTCCTTAATGAACCTCCTGTAAAATCCGGCATGACCAAGGAAACTTCTTATACCTTTGATGTCCTTGGGACATGGCATCTTTTCAATAGCATCAACCTTGGCTTTATCAACTTCAATACCTCTTTCAGAAACTTTATGCCCCAAGACAATACCTTCATTAACCATAAAGTGGCACTTTTTCCAATTCAAGACAAGATTAGTTTTTTCACATCTCTGCAAAACTCGATCAAGATTGCTCAAGCAATCATCAAAAGAGGAACCATAGACGGAAAAGTCGTCCATGAAAACCTCACAAATCTTTTCATAAAAGTCAGAGAATATAGCCATCATGAATCTTTGAAAGGTACCAGGTGTATTACATAAACCAAAAGGCACACGTCTATAAGAAAAAGTATCAAAAGGGCATGTAAAAGTAGTCTTTGATTGATCTCTAGCCAACACAGGTATTTGAGAGAAACCAGAATAACCATCTAGAAAGCAATAGTGTGTATGTTTGCATAATCTTTCTAGCATTTGATCAATAAAAAGTAAGGGGTAATGATCTTCTTAGTAGCTTTATTTAATTTGCGGAAATCAATTACCATCCTATAACCTGTGATAATTCTTTGTGGAATCAATTCATCTTTATCATTAGGAACAACAGTAATACCTCCCTTCTTAGGGACACAATGGACAGGACTTACCCACTCACTATCAGCAACGGGATAGATTATACCTGCCTCCAGAAGCTTGAGTATTTCTTTTCTTACCACTTCTTTCATTTTAGGATTCAGACGTCGTTGAGGATCACGAACTGGTTTGGCATCTGCTTTCAAATTTATTTTATGTTGACATAGAGTGGGACTAATGCCCTTAAGATCATCAAGAGTATATCCAATAGCAGCATGATGCTTCATCAGAGTTTTCAATAATCTTTCTTCTTCATGCTCTGAAAGGTTAGCACTAATAATAACAGGATATATCTTCTTTTCATCAAGATAAGCATATTTAAGATTATCAAGCAAAGGTTTAAGCTCAAACACGGGATCACCCTTAGGTGGAGGAGGATCCCCTAGGATTTCAACAGGCAAATTGTGTTTTAGCATAGGTTCTTGTTTAAAGAATACTTCATCTATTTCCCTTCTTTCATTCATGAACATATCATTTTCATGGTCTAGCAAATAGTGTTCTAAAGGATCACTAGGAGGTACGGCAATAGAAGAAAGACCAATAATTTCATCCTTACTAGGTAATTCTTCCTCATGATGTTGTTTACTAAATTTAGAGAAATTAAACTCATGAACCATATCATCCAAGTCAACAGTAACAACATTCTTTGTGCAATCTATGGTACCATTGACAGTATTTAAGAAGGGTCTACCAAATATAATGGGACAAAAGCTATCTTGTGGGGAACCAAGAACAAGAAAATCAGCAGGATATTTAGTTTTCCCACACAAGACTTCAACATCTCTAACAATTCCCATCGCTGAAATAGTATCTCTATTAGCAAGTTTAATTGTGACATCAATATCTTCTAACTCAGCAGGTGCAATTTCATTCATAATTTCTTCATATAAGTCAATAGGTATTACACTAGCACTAGCACCCATATCACATAAGCCATGATAACAATGATCTCCTATTTTAATAGAAATAACAGGCACGCCTACCACAGGTCTATGTTTATCTTTATCACAAGGTTTAGAAATTCTAACAGTTTCACCTTCGAACTGAATAACATGCCCATCAATATTATCAGACAAGAGATCTTTAACAATAGCAATATTAGGTTCTACTTTAACTTGCTCAGGAGGTGTATAAGTTCTAATATTGCTTTTACGAACAATAGTTGAAGCTTTAGCATGATCCTTTATTCTAACAGGGAAAGGTGGTTTCTCAACATAAGAAGTGGGAACAATAGGATCATTATAAGTGACATTCTTTTCTTCAACTTTAATAGGTGCAGCTACTTTTACTTCTATGGGGGGATGATATTTAAACCACTTCTCCTTAGGGAGATCAACATAAGTAGCAAAAGATTCACAGAAAGAAGCTACTATCTCAGAGTCAAGCCCATATTTAGTGCTAAACTTACGGAAAATATCGGTATCCATAAAAGATTTAACACAATCAAACTTAGGTGTCATACCTGACTCCTTACCTTCGTCGAGGTCCCAATATTCAGAGTTGCATTTAATTCTATCCAATAAATTTCATCTGAATTCAATAGTCTTCATCATAAAAGAGCCAGCATAAGAAGTATCAAGCATGGTGCGATTGTTTTCAGAAAGCCGAGCATAAAAACTTTGCATAATTATTTCTCTCGGGAGCTCATGATTGGGGCATGAATATAACATTGATTTAAGCCTCCCCAAGCTTGAGCGATGCTTTATCCTTCGTGAGGCCAGAAATTATATATATAATTGCGATCACGATGAACAAGATGCATAGGGTAATACTTTTGATGAAATTCCAGCTTCAATCTTTTATAGTCCCATGATCTCATATCATCACATAGCCTATACCATATCAATGTGTTTCCCTTCAAAGATAAAGGGAAGACCTTCTTCTTAGCAACATCATCGGGTATACCTGCAAGCTTAAATAATCCACAAACTTCATCCACATATATTAAGTGCTCATCAGGATGCTTTGTTCCATCTCCTGTAAAAGGGTTAGCTAGCAGTTTTTCCATCATACCCGAAGGAAATTCAAAAGGAGTTTCATTTTCAATAGGTTCAGTAGGTTGAGGAGCAACTCTTTGCTCTACTGGACGGGGTGAAGATACCCTGAACAAGCCTCTCAGAGAATTACTTTCCATAGTACCAAGTGACAGTAAATTTCAGCACACTATATAAATTTTTCCTTACCAAATTCCACCTACCAAAGGCGCTACACTCCCCGGCAACGGCGTTAGAAAAGAGTCTTGATGACCCACAAGTATAGGGGATCTAGCGTAGTCCTTTCGATAAGTAAGAGTGTCGAACCCAACGAGGAGCAGAAGGAAATGATAAGAGGTTTTCAGCAAGGTATTTTCTGCAAGTACTGAAATAAGTGGTGACAGATAGTTTTGTGATAAGATAGATTGTAACGAGCAACAAGTAACAAAAGTAAATAAAGTGCAGCAAGGTGGCCCAATCCTTTTGTAGCAAAGGACAAGCCGGAACAAACTCTTATAATAGGAAAAGCGCTCCCGAGGACAAATGGGAATATCGTCAAGCTAGTTTTCATCACGTTCATATGATTCGCGTTTGATACTTTGATAATTTGATATGTGGGTGGACCGGTGCTTGGGTGATGTTCTTACTTGAACAAGCATCCCACTTATGATTAACCTCTATTGCAAGGATCCGCAACTACAAAAAAAGTATTAAGGTAAACCTAACCATAGCATGAGACATATGGATCCAAATCAGCCCCTTACGAAGCAACGCATAAACTAGGGTTTAAGCTTCTGTCACTCTAGCAACCCATCATCTACTTATTACTTCCCAATGCCTTCCTCTAGGCCCAAATAATGGTGAAGTGTTATGTAGTCGACGTTCACATAACACCACTAGAGGCTAGACAACATACATCTTATCAAAATATCAAACGAATACCAAATTCACATGACTACTCATAGCAAAACTTCTCCCTTGTCCTCAGGAACGAACGTAATTACTCACAAAGCATATTCATGTTCATAATCAGAGGGGTAATAATATGCATATAGGATATGAACATATGATCTTCCACCAAATAAACCAACTAGCATCAACTACGAAGAGTAATCAACACTACTAGCAACCTACCAGCACCAATCCCGGACTTTGAGACAAGAATTGGATACAAGAGATGAACTAGGGTTTGGAGATGAGATGGTGCTGGTGAAGAGGTTGATGGAGATTGCCCTCTCTAGATGAGAGGAGCGTTGGTGATGACGATGGTGATGATTCCCTGCTCCGGAAGGGAAGTATCCCCGGCAGAACAGCTCTGCCGAAGCTCTAGATTGGATCCGCCAAGGTTCCGCCTCGTGGCGGCGGAGTCTCGTCCCGAAAAGTTTCTTCCTATTTTTTTTCTCATCGAAAGACCTCATATAGGAGAAGATGGATGTCGGAGAGCCACCAGGGGGCCCACGAGGTAGGGGGCGCACCCTGGGGGGGGGGGCGCCCCCCACCCTCGTGAGAAGGGTGTGGGCCCCTGGCCTTCATCTTTGGCGAGGATTTTTATTTATTTCTTCTAAGATGTCCCGTGAAGTTTCAGGACTTTTGGAGTTGCGCGGAATAGGTCTCTAATATTTGCTCCTTTTCCAGCCCAGAATTCCAGCTGCCGGCATTCTCCCTCCTTATGTAAACCTTGTAAAATAAGAGAGAATAGCCATAAGTATTGTGACATAAAGTGAAATAACAGTCCATAATGCAATAAATATCGATATAAAAGCATGATGCAAAATGGACATATCAGGGCGCGCCAGGAGAGGAGGAGTCCTCCTCCTAATAGGAGTAGGACTCCCCTTTCCTACTCCTACTAGGAGGGGGAAAGGAAGGAGGAGAAGGGAGAAGGAAAGGGGGGGCGCCGCCCCCCTTCCCTAGTCTAATTCGGACTAGAGGGGAAGGTGGGCACGGCCTGCCCTGGCCGGCCCTCTCTCTCTCTGCTAAGGCCCATGTGGCCCATTAGTTCTCCAGGGGGGGGGGTTCGGTAACCCTCCGGTACTCCGGTTTTCTCCGAAATCACCCGGAACACTTCCGGTGTCCGAATATAGCCGTCCAATATATTAATCTTTATGTCTCGACCATTTCGAGACTCCTCGTCATGTCCGTGTTCACATCCGGGACTGCTAACTACCTTAGGTACATCAAAACCCATAAACTCATAATACCGATTGTCACCGATCGTCAAGCGTGCGGACCCTACGGGTTCGAGAACAATGTAGACATGACCGAGACACGTCTTCGGTCAATAACCAATAGCGGAACTTGGATGTTCATATTGGCTCCCACATATTCTACAAAGATTGAGGGAGTCCTAGATTAGGGGGTCTCCGGACAGCCGGACTATCTCTATTGGCCGGAATGTTAGACTATGAAGATACAAGATTGAAGACTTTGTCTCGTGTCCGGATGAGACTCTACTTGGCGTGGAAGGCAAGCTAGGAAATATGGATATGGATATCTCCTCCTTTGTAACCGACCTTGTGTAACCCTAACCCTCTCCGGTGTCTATATAAACCGAAGGGTTTTAGTCCGTAGGACAACAATCACAACATACAATCATACCATAGGCTAGCTTCTAGGGTTTAGCCTCTCTGATCTCGTGGTAGATCTACTCTTGTACTACCCATATCATCAATATTAATCAAGCAGGACGTAGGGTTTTACCTCCATCAAGAGGGCCCGAACCTGGGTAAAACATCATGTCCCCTGCCTCTTGTTACCATCCGGCCTAGACGCACAGTTCGGGACCCGCTACCCGAGACCGCCGGTTTTGACACCGACATTGGTTCTTTCATTGAGAGTTCCTCTGTGTCATCGCCATTAGGCTTGGTGGCTCCTACTATCATCGATAGCAATGCGGTCCAGGGTGAGACTTTTCTCCCCGGACAGATCTTCGTATTCGGCGGCTTTGCACTGCGGGCTAATTCGCCTGGCCATCTGGAGCAGATTGAAAGCTACGCCCCTGGCCATCAGGTCAGATTTGGAAGTTTGAACTACACGGCCGACATCCGCGGAGACTTGATCTTCGACGGATTCGAGCCACAGCCGGGCGCGCCGCACTGTCACAATGGGTATGACCTAACTCTGCCGCCGAATAGTACCCCAGAGGCCGTGCCCGCATCAGCTCCGACCCTTAGCTTGGAGCCAACTGCACCAATCGAGGACGTACGGGTGGTTAGACACCGCCTCAGGGGCTGCAGTGTCAACGGCGATCGAGCCGAACACCAGCCTAACCCTCTGCGCAGCCCGTGACTCCAAGGTGCCGGACTCTTTTCCGGACTCCGAACCATCCGCGCCCCTGCCAATCGAATCCGATTGGGCGCCGATCATGGAATTCACCGCCGTGGATATCTTTCAGCACTCGCCCTTCGGCGACTTTCTGAATTCGCCCTATAGTGAGTCGTATTACAATTCACTGGCCGTCGTTTTACAACGTCGTGACTGGGAAAACCCTGGCGTTACCCAACTTAATCGCCTTGCAGCACATCCCCCTTTCGCCAGCTGGCGATGATTTAACCGACATGCTCGACTTCGACTCCGAAGACATCGACGGTATGGATGACAATGTAGGAGATGAACATTAACCAGCGCCTATAGGGCACTGGAAAGCCACCTCGTCATATGACATATCCATGGTGGATACACCCAACGAAGGCAACGGCGACGAGATAGCGGAGGATGACCCCTCCAAGAAGCAACCCAAGCGCCGACGTCAGCGGCGCCGCTCTAAGTCCCGCCAAAGCAAAAGTGGTGATACCGGCACAGGAGATAATAACACTCCGGATAGTGCCGAAGACAACAACAATCCCCTCTAGAAAGATTTAGAGCAGGAGGATGAAGGAGCCAGCTCTCCTGAGAGAGCGGCAGACGGAGAGGAGGAGGATGACAGTTACATGCCCCCCTCCGAAGACGAGGCAAGCCTCGGCGACGGTGAATTCGCCGTACCAGAGGATCCCGTCGAACAAGAGCGCTTCAAGCGCCCGCTTATAGCCACGGCAAATAGCCTGAAGAAAAAGCAGCAGCAGCTTCAAGCTGATCAAGATCTGTTAGCTGACAGATGGACCGAAGTCCTCGCGGCCGAGGAACATAAACTCGAGCGCCCCTCCAAGAATTACCCAAAGTGCAGGTTACTACCCCGCCTGGAGGAAGAAGCGTATGATACGGCTGATCGGCCACCTCGTGGCCGCGATAGAGAGGCATTCCAGCCAAAATCTCAGCCTCCACCCTGACGCCATTCAAATAAAAAGGCTTGGGGAGATACGCCAGACCTGCGAGACATATTGGAGGACAAAGCAAAGCATGCAAGATCGATCTACGGATCACGATGGTGCACCACTCTGCGAGATGATAAACGTCACGCCGGATATAGTAAAAGAAAATCCGGTCGGGCCGAACACAGCGGGTAAGACCCATTCGAGCTGCGTCGCGATATAGCCCAATATAGAGGCGCTGCACACCCCTTATGCTTCACAGACGAAGTAATGGAACATCAATTCCCAGAAGGTTTCAAACCTGTAAATATTGAATCATACGACGGCACAACAGATCCCGCAGTATGGATTGAGGATTTCCTCCTCCACATCCACATGGCTCGCGGTGATGACTTACATGCCATCAAATACCTCCCACTAAAGCTCAAAGGACCAGCGTGGCATTGGCTTAACAGCTTGCCAGCGGACTCCATTAGCTGTTGGGAAGATCTGGAAGCCGCATTCCTCGACAACTTTCAGGGCACTTATGTGCGACCACCAGACGCCGATGACTTGAGCCACATAATTCAGCAGCCAGAAGAGTCGGCCAGGCAATTATGGACTCGGTTCCTTACAAAGAAAAATCAAATCGTCGACTGTCCGGATGCGGAGGCCTTAGCGGCTTTCAAACACAACATCCGAGACGAGTGGCTAGCCCGGCACCTTGGTCAGGAAAAGCCGAAATCTATGGCAGCTCTCACGACGCTCATGACCCGCTTTTGTGCGGGAGAAGACAGCTGGCTGGCTCGTAGTAATAATATATCAAAGAACCATGGTACCTCAGATACCAAGGACGGCAATAGCAGGTCACGTCGCAACAAACATAAGCGCCGCATTAACAGCAAAAATACTGAGCATACGGCAGTCAATGTCGGATTCAAAGGCTCTAAACCCGGTCAGCGGAAAAAGCCATTCAAAAAAAGTACACCGGGTCCGTCCAGCTTGGACCGTATACTCGATCGCTCGTGTCAAATACACGGCACCCCAGACAAGCCAGCCAATCACACCAACAGGGACTGTTGGGTGTTCAAGCAGGCCGGCAAGTTAATTGCCGAAAACAAGGACAAGGGGCCGCATAGCGATGACGAAGAGGAGCCCCGGCATCCGCACACCGGAGGGCAGAAGAGGTTTCCCCCGCAAGTGCGGACGGTGAACATGATATACGCGACCCACATCCCCAAGAGGGAGCGGAAGCGTGCGCTCAGGGACGTATATGCGTTGGAGCCAGTCGCCCCAAAGTTCAACCCTTGGTCCTCCTGTTCGATCACCTTCGATCGCAGGGACCACCCCACTAGTACCTGTCATGGCGGATTTGCTGCACTGGTCCTAGACCCAATCATTGACGGATTCCACCTCACTCGAGTCCTTATGGATGGCGGCAACAGCCTGAACCTGCTTTATCAGGACACAATGCACAAAATGGGTATAGACCCCTCAAGGATCAAACCCACAAAAACGACCTTTAAGGGCTTCCAGGTGTAGAGGCCCATTGCACAGGCTCAATTACACTGGAAGTGGTCTTCGGATCCCCGGATAACTTCCGAAGCGAAGAGTTAATCTTCGATATAGTCCCGTTCCGCAGTGGTTATCATGCACTACTCGGGCGAACCGCATTTGCGAGATTCAATGCGGTACCGCATTATGCATACCTCAAGCTCAAGATGCCAGGACCTCGCGGGGTTATTACAGTCAATGGAAACACAGAGCGCTCTCTCCGAACAGAGGAGCACACAGCGGCCCTCGCAGCAGAAGCGCAAAGCCGCCTCTCAAGGCAATCAACCAGTTCGGCGCTTCAAAGCCCGAACACCTTCAAGCGCGCTCGGGGCAATCGGCAAATAGACCGCCTGGCGCGATCTGAGCTCGCGTAGCAATACGGCGCCCCCCCAAATCCCAGCCCAACGGCGAAACTCGTGCCGCGCGTACATAATTACGCATTAAAAATACCATGGGCACAGGTGGGGAGGGGGGCACAACTGCGGTACGTCCCAAGACGCCGCTTAAACCGCACTAGGGGCTTCCCGTTTGGTTATTTTTCCTTTTTTTCAGGACCTTAATCTCTGGAAACACGGTCCGGCAGCACTATTGCCGAACACATGATGCAGCAACCAAGGAGGCAGACAGCTACGTCATACCACGGAATTCCCAGGTTGATTACAGTAGCGAGCGAAATATTTAATTTCATATCATTCCTCAGCTTGCCCTTGGAAGGGACATAGTGCTACTCTTTGCTTATCGCACTATCTGTATCATTCTGCTTTAACGCACCTTTTTGAATAAACAATGCATAACATCACGACTATTATTGCATTCTTGTTATATATATGTGTGTGTGTGTTCATTAACGACGCCTTGCAACCGTACACTTTGGTACGGCCAATACACCAGGGGCTTATGTACCCCACAATATGGTGTGAAAAGTCCGAACACTTTCACAAGTGCGGCACCCCGAACTTATAGCATTATATGCATCAGCTCCAAATCATGTCTTTGGTCAAATGTTGGGTTTGCCCGGATCCTATGTTTTGGTACCTTATGTCCCGCTCTATCGGCTAAGGTAGCGCTAGGAGAACTACTGCGATTGTGCCCCAGTTCTGCCGGGCTTAGCACCTCAGTAGAGAAAGCTAAAACTGACTGTCATGATAAGGCGAGAGACTGGTCGCTGTTCGGCGAGGTTTTTCGAGTCCCTAAAGACTTATGCCGCTTAGGGCGAGGGGCCGGCCCTGTCCGGCTTACAAGCGTGTATCATGCCCCGAATTTGGCCTTCCGAATACCAGGGACTTCGCCGAAATTTAAAATTATAGAATTCTATGGCTAAGTGAGAGTGATAAAGCATTATTAGTCCGGTTGCCTTGTTTGTTCTGCCGAGTACCTCCCTCGAAGGATCCAAATATGGGAACAAGAGTGCTCAGGTTTATCCCGAACACCCCAGCACTCGTGGCATGGGGGCAGAAGCCGAGGACTAGCCATCTCTCAGATTGGATAAATGGCCAAACAGAAGGTAATATTTTAAATTCACACAAGCGTTGCATAGCGCATATGAAACAAGTTTTCATCATACAGGATCACACGAGCAAGTTTACTCAAATATTACATCCTTTGAACATTCGTCCGCCACAAGACGGGCACCCTTCAGGACACCCTCATAATAAATTTCGGGGGTGCAATGCTCCTTGCCCTGCGGTGGCCCTTCCTTGATCAGCTTCACGGCGTCTAGCTTGGCCCACTGCAGCTTCACACGGGTGAAAGCCCGGCGTGCACCTTCGATGCAGACGGACCGCTTGATGACCTCCAGCCGTGGGCAGGCATACACAAGCCGCCTCACCAGGCCGAAGTAACTGTTCGGAAGGACGTCGCCAGGCCATAGCCGGACTATAAGGCCGTTCATGGCCTATTCGGCCGCCTTGTGCAGCTCGACCAGCTGCTTTAGCTGGTCGCTTAGAGGCATTGGGTGTTCGGTCCCAGTATACTGAGACCAGAACAGCTTCTCCATTGAGCTCCCCTCCTCGGCCTGGTAAAACTGCGCGGCATCGGAGACGCTGCGGGGCAAATCTGCGAATGCTCCTGGAGAGCTCCGGATTCGGGTAAGTAATCGGTAATTTACTTTTACATGCTTGCTTTGCATATAGAAAGCCTTACCCGCCACTATCTTCTTCATTGCATCGATCTCCTGGAGGGCCTTCTGGGCCTCGGCCTTGGCACTCTTTGTGCTCTCGAGGGCCGCGGCAAGCTCAGACTCTCGCGTCTTCGAGTCAAGCTCCAACGCCTCGTGCTTCGTCACGAGAGCTTGGAGCTCTTGCTGCACCTCGCCCACACGAGCCTCTTGTTTCTCCCGCTCGGTGCGCTCCTTGGCCGCTTTATCTTCGGCCTTGGCTAGAGCTTGCTTCAGGGTCGCCACCTCGGTCGTGGCCCCTGGCAAATATACGATGATCCTGTCATTTTACAATCGCGTCTTCTTTTATATATACATATCTATAGACAGGGTATTACTTACCCTTGTTCTCCTCGAGCTACCTCTTGGCAAGGCCGAGCTCTTTCCTAGACCCCTCGAGGTCCTGCTTCAGTACGGCGACCTCCGCAGTCAGTGCGGCGGACGCCAGCAGCGAAGCCTGCATATGCATATTGACACACTTATATTAGACTCCTGCTATATTATTTGATCCTCTGTTCGGCTTTTCTTTGTGAACACCGAACAAAGCATCAGGGGCTACTGTCTATGCGGTAATATTTCTACTGCATTTTAAAACACTTACCTCGAAGCCTGTTAGAAGGCTGGCACAGGCTTCAGTCAATCCGCTCTTGGCGGACTGAACCTTCTGGATCACCGCACTCATGATAGTGCGGTGCTCCTCATTGATGGAAGCGCTGCAAAGCGCTTCCAACAGACTGTCCGGCGCCTCTGGATGGACAGAGGTCACCGGCACAGGCGTCTTGCCCCTCTTAGAAGGAGGCCGCCTGCCCGAGCCCGGAACCGCTGGAGGGTCTGGCGTGGTGTTCGGTTGAGGGCCGAACTCGGAGCTCTCAGGGGCCCCGTCCCCTCGGCTCCCGGAGTCCGGAAGGTCGCCTTGAGGCGCCTCCGGGACTGTCTCCCCTCGATCCGGTGCCTCTTGAGACAACACCTCGGCGTCGTCGGCAGGATGAGGGGAGGTGGCGGTCGGGACTGGATCGCTATCCATGTCCGACAAGCCCAAGGAGCCGTCCGATGATACCTCGATATTGGCTCGTGGCGGCCTGCATAATTATGTTCGACGATTAGGGAAAACAGTGCGCCAAAGGAATTCCATGAGTTACTCTGGTATCCGAATACTTACGATCTCCCCGGGGGCTTGGCCCTGGGCAACCACTCATCTTCGCCTTCGTCGGCGGCGGTGGAACTGTCCGGAAGGAGAGTCCTTCCCTTCTTGGACCCTCTGGCCTCCCCAGTTGGGGCAACCTTCCTTTTCCTGTCTCCCCCAGTCGGTGGGGGAGCATCTTCTTATTCTTCCTCGTCTTCGGGGGAAGAGTGCGCCGCAGAGTCATCGGACGGTGAGTTCGACGACGCCTGGCGCTGGGAACTCTTTCGAGTTCCCTTGGCCTTCTTGGTCTTCTCCGGCACCGTATAAGGGGCCGGAGTCAACATCTTCGCCAGAAGATCGTCTGCGGGGCCTTCGGGCAAAGGAGCCAGACAGTCGATCTATCCGGCCATCTTCTGCCAGTCCTGTCAAAGGTACGGGAGTTTAGATCCCGCATAGAGTCAATCTATAAAAAAAATAAGTATCCTGTGAAAGGTAAAGCAACTTACCGCACTGGCTTGGCGCTTCGCGCTGAATCTGCGATCCTCAGTAATAGGAGGGGGGACCTCGGCACTTTTGAACAGCACCCTCCAGGCATCTTCATGAGTCATGTCGAAGAGTCTGTTCAGAGTTCGGTGCTGCGTCGGGTCGAACTCCCACAAATTGAACTCCCGTTGTTGGCACGGGAGGATCCGGCGGATGAGCATAACTTGGACTATGTTGACAAGCTTGAGCTTCTTGTTCACCATGTTTTGAATACATGTTTGGAGTCCGGTCAGCTCTTCCCAACTACCCCAGGACATGCCCTTCTCTTTCTAGGAGGTGAGCCGCATGAGGATGCCAGATCGGAACTCGGGGGCCGCTGCCCATACAGGGTCGCGCGGCTCGGTGATGTAGAACCACCCCGATTGCCACCCCTTTATGGTTTCCACAAAGGAGCCCTCGAGCCATGTTACGTTGGGCATCTTGCCCACCATGGCGCCTCCGCACTCCACCTGGCGGCCGCCCACCACCTTCGGCTTGACATTGAAGGTCTTCAGCCATAAGCCGAAGTGGGGCTTGATGCGGAGGAAGGCCTCGCACACGATGATAAACGCCGAGATGTTGAGGACGAAGTTCGGGGCCAGATTGTGGAAATCCAGGACGTAATAGAACATGAACCCCTAGACGAAAGGATGGAGAGGGAATCCCAGTCTGCAGAGGAAATGGGCGAGGAATACTACCCTCTCATGGGGCCTGGGGTGGGGATGAGCTGCCCCTCATCTGGGAGCCGGTGCGTGATGTCGTCGGGCAGGTATCCGGCTTTCCTCAGTTTCTTGATGTCTCCCTCCGTGATGGAGGAGACCATCCACCTGCCTCTCGCTCCGGACATGGTTGGAGAAGGTCGAGGTGGGAAGTGTGGACTTGGGCACTAGAGCTCGAGTGTGCGAAAACGGATGAGCAAAGGAGGAAGAAGGCGTGGATAGAAAGGTGAATCCTTATCCCTTTATATGGGCGGACGAAGCTAAGCGTCCCCACTTGCCTGGTAAAACTCGCTTATCCCCCAAGCGCCGCAATTGATGGTGCGGTCGGGTTACCCACGTCCGTATTGATGAGAATCCCGTAATAAGGGGACACGATCTCTGCTTTGACAAGACGTGTCGAAAAGCTGCCTCGCGTTATGTGTGGGGCTGGTTAAAGGAAACGGTTCGAATAATCACCAGGCCATGACATAACGTCATGCTGCCAAAACAAGCCAGCAAATTAGATCTGCGAAAATACTATTCTCTCTACGGTGGAATGTGGAACTTATTTTGCAGGGTCGGACACTATCCTCGTATTCAAATTCTTCTGTGATGTATTCGGAGAAGGAACTCGCCTTGCAATGCCGAAGACAATACTGCGTGCCGGACTCATCGTCATTGAAGCCTGGTTCAGGGGCTACTGAGGGAGTCCTGGATTAGGGGGTCTCCGGACATCCGGACTATCTCTATTGGCCAGAATGTTAGGCTATGAAGATACAAGATTGAAGACTTCGTCTCGTGTCCGGATGGGACTCTACTTGGCGTGGAAGGCAAGCTAGGCAATACGGATATGGATATCTCCTCCTTTGTAACCGACCTTGTGTAACCCTAACCCTCTCCGGTGTCTATATAAACCGAAGGGTTTTAGTCCGTAGGACAACAATCACAACATACAATCATACCATAGGCTAGCTTCTAGGGTTTAGCCTCTCTGATCTCGTGGTAGATCTACTCTTGTACTACCCATATCATCAATATTAATCAAGCAGGATGTAGGGTTTTACCTCCATCAAGAGGGCCCGAACCTGGGTAAAACATCGCGTCCCCTGCCTCCTGTTACCATCCGGCCTAGATGCATAGTTCGGGACCCCTACCCGAGATCCGCCGGTTTTGACACCGACAAAGATCTTTATCGGTCAAACCGCATAACGATATACGTTGTTCCCTTTGTCATCGGTATGTTACTTGCCCGAGATTTGATCGTCGGTATCTCAATACCTAGTTCAATCTCTTTTTCGACAAGTCTCTTTACTCGTTCCGTAATGCTACATCCCGTAACTAACTCATTAGCTACATTACTTGCAAGGCTTATAGTGATGTACATTACCGAGAGGGCCCAGAGATACCTCTCCGACAATCGGAGTGACAAATCCTAATCTCGATCTATGCCAACTCAACAAACACCATCGGAGACACCTGTAGAGCACCTTTATAATCACCCAGTTACGTTGAGACGTTTGGTAGCACACAAAGTGTTCCTCCTGTATTCGGGAGTTGCATGATCTCATAGTCATAGGAACATGTATAAGTTATGGAGAAAGCAATAGCAACAAATTAAACGATCATCATGCTAAGCTAACGGATGGGTCAAGTCAATCACATCATTCTCTAATGATCTGATCCCGTTAATCAAAGGACAACTCATGTCTATGGTTAGGAAACATAACAATCATTGATTCAACTAACTAGTCAAGTAGAGGCATACTAGTGACATTCTGTTTGTCTATGTATTCACACATGTACTAAGTTTCTGGTTAATACAATTCTAGCATGAATAATAAACATTTATCATGATATAAGGAAATATAAATAAAAACTTTATTATTGCCTCTAGGGCATATTTCCTTCAATCCTAAGGTGGCTACCATGACTAGCTAGTAGCTTAACCATCCTTAGTTGCATAACACTTAGTTTCATATATAGGCGACTTTGGACCTAAGTTGCTAACGCTACTAAGCATGCACTTGTTGGCTAGCCAGGTCACGTGTTTTAGATGATAAGTTGCATAGGGGGTAATGACAAGTTTCATACGGGGATGGATTAGACAATTGCCCACTGTCGGTGTCAAAACCGGCGGATCTCGGGTAGGGGGTCCCGAATTGTGCGTCTAAGGCGGATGGTAACAGGAGGCAGGGGACACAATGTTTTACCCAGGTTCGGGCCCTCTTGATGGAGGTAAAACCCTACGTCCTGCTTGATTAATATTGATGATATGGGTAGTACAAGAGTAGATCTACCACGAGATCAGAGAGGCTAAACCCTAGAAGCTAGCCTATGGTATGATTGTATGTTGTAGTTGTTGTGTCCTACGGACTAAAACCCTCCGGTTTATATAGACACCGGAGAGGGTTAGGGTTACACAAGGTCGGTTACAAAGGAGGAGATACACATATCCGTATTGCCTAGCTTGCCTTCCACGCCAAGTAGAGTCCCATCCGGACACGAGACGAAGTCTTCAATCTTGTATCTTCATAGTCTAACAGTCCGGCCAATGGATACAGTCCGGCTGTCCGAAGACCCCCCCCCCCCAATCCAGGACTCCCATAGTAGCCCCTGAACCAGGCTTTTAATGATGATGAGTCCGGCGCGCAGTATTGTCTTCGGCATTGCAAGGAGGGTTCCTCCTCCGAATACACCACGGAAGAATTTTGAATATAAGGATAGTGTCCAACCCTGCAAAATAAGTTCCACATACCACCGTAGAGAGAATAATATTTCCACAAATCCAATTTGCTGACTTTGTTTTGGCAACACGACATTATGTCACGACCCGGTGATTATTCGAACCGTTTCTTTTAACTAGCCCCGCACATAACGCAAGGCAGTTTTTTGACACGTCTCGCCGAAGCAGAGATCATGTCCCCTTATCACGGGATTCTCATCAATACGGGCGTGGGTAACCCAACCGCGTCTAGGACTCCTAGATTATAGGCAAGTCCCAAACGGCCATGGAGAGGACGCTTGGTATTCACCCTCTTTATAAAGGGCCAAGGTTTTCACTCTTTTCCCTCCCGTACTCAATCGAATCCTTCCCCCGCCTTGAGTTCCAACACCCAAAGCCCAGGTCAGGTGCTCCGAATCTTCAACCATGTCCGGATCCAGCCTTCAAGGCCGATGGATGCCCTCCTCCGTTACGGAAGAAGACATCAAGAAGTTGAGGGTGGCCAGATACCTGATCGCCGAGGTTTCGCATCGGCTGCCTGCCCGAGGGCAGGTCGTCCCTACTCCTGAACCCAACGAAGACGTTGTGTTCATCTCCCACTTCCTCCGAGGTCTAGGCCTCGCTCTGGATCCCTTTGTAAGGGGTTTGATGTTTTACTACGGGCTAGACTTCCACGATCTAGCCCCGGACTCCTTTCTTCACATCTCGGCATTTATTGTCGTGTGTGAGGCCTTCCTCCGCATTACCCCCCACTTCGGCCTATGGCTCAAGACCTTTGATGTGAAGCCGAAGACAATCGAGGGACAGCACGCAGCGTGTGGAGGAGCATTAATAAGCAAGATTGCGGGAGCTCCGTGGCCAAAAGGTTCCTTTCCAGAGGTGTCCGGATTATGGCAACAGGAGTGGTTCTACGTCACAGCTCCCAGAAGTGCCAAGTGGGTGGCTTCCCCCGCTTTCCGCTCGGGCCCCCCACCACAACTGATGTCATGGATTAGCAGAGGGCTGAGATGGGGTCCAGCCAACGACGTGCCCATACTGCAAAGCCGCATTCAAGATCTCTTCGAGGGAGATTTTAATTTGGTTATGGTGATGCAAGTCATGCTGGTTCGTCGAGTCCAGCCTTGCAAACGCCGGCCCCTTCGCTTGTGGGAGTTCAACCCAAAACGACCGCGCGCTATTCAAAGTTTCCTTGGCCTGACGCATGAGGAGATGTACAGGTCATTCTTTGGACCTCAAACAGAGTGTCCGGACACTACCGAGGACGTGGGCCTGAGTAGCAACCGCGCCGCCGAACAAGGAAGTAATCCTTAAGCCAAACACAACGTCTTTTATTTATCATGACGTCATTTCTGAGAAATCGCCTTTTGACCAGGACTGGCTAACCAAGCGAAGATGATTCGGTGTTCGGCCCCCCTCCCTGAGGGTTTGGAAAATCCGGTACTGGAAAAGATGCTCGAGCGCGCACCTTGCCCGGAGCCCTCGAAGGAAGATGCGGGGGGGGGGGGAATAATACGGGCGCAAGCGGGCCCCCATCGCTGCCAGTTCCAACCGAGGGAACGAGCGCCTCCACAAGGGAGGATAACCAAGGAGAAGATTCTGGCCTTCTCTCGCTACGGGGGAGGAAGAGGACTGCCTCTGAGGATCCGGAAATCGAGGTCTCCAAACGGGAGAAGTCTCCAACAGAGGGTCCTGCCTCGGGGGGTGCTCTTGCCGCACAAAGTCCGCGCGGGGACCAGCCCTCCAACGAGCCGTAAGTGATCAAAAAAATACTTTAATAGTGAAGGTATACTACCTTTCTTCTGAGAAAAATAACCGAAGCATATATCTTGCAGTTTGGATCTTAGCCCTTCTCATCTGAGCTCGTCTTCGGGGGATCTTCTTCCGGAGATGATGGAGAGCGAAACGCCTCCCCTGGACTCCCCCGCTCAAGAAGTGGGCGACCTTGAAGTGTCGTCACGGAGGGCCTCTCCAGGTCCGGTGAGGCCAGAAGACAATCCCGTAGTCACCCAAAGTCCCCAGTGTCCGGCTCTTGAAGAGAGCAAACAGAAGAGTCTGGCATCGGCTGGTATGCGGTCAGACGTTCTGAGGGAGCTGTTGGAGCGAGCGGCCATCTCAGAAGAACACCGTACGTTGATGGGTGCGGTGATGGAAAGAATTTCATCCGCCGAAAGCGGATTACATGAAGCCTTTATGAGTCTACTGACGGGCTTTGAGGTACGTGAAATGATATACTTTTTGATAGTACCGCACATGTTAAGTGTGCCCTGTGTAGATAGTAGCCACTGAGACTCTGGTTGTCGTCGAGAACGGCGGCGAACAGAGGATTATAGTCCCAGGTAATAACCAGACTGCCTTTATGTGCAGGTGGTGGAGGCTCCGGTGGCTGGCTGGACTAAGGAGTTTGTCGAACTAAAGTGGCAATTGGATGCGGCGGACGCCGACATCGAGCTTGTTAACAAGCGGCTTGACGAGTCACAGGGTAAGTAATGTTTTCTGGTGAATGTCACATAATAAGAGCAGCATGATGCTATTATCTTTAATATGTTGTGACTGCAGACGGAGCTGCCACCGTGGAGACCCTTCGGGTGAAACTTGCCCGAGCCGAAGAACAAGCAAGAGCTAGTAATGCAGCTGCTTTGAAGGCGGCCGAGGAATTAAGAGCCGAGAAGGCTGCGCATTGCGAAAGCAAAGAGAAGATGGCCAAGATGGCCGTGGAATTAAAAGGCACTGCCGACCTTTGCCAGTTCCTTGAAGAAGAAAACCGAGT
The DNA here is from genome assembly GCF_003073215.2 of Triticum urartu. NCBI lineage: Eukaryota > Viridiplantae > Streptophyta > Magnoliopsida > Poales > Poaceae > Triticum > Triticum urartu. The sequence continues at coordinate 516,539,346 of NC_053024.1, forward strand.
GAAGGCAACGAACCTTGGAAAGGCCACGATGGCAACCAAAGACACTCGCTCTGCTATGAGGGCGAAGAAAGAGGAGATGCGTGAAGCCAGGGATATTGCGGCTGGGAAGCCCTTTCTGCTGCAGAGGAAGTTCGGAGATCCGCGATATACCCCTCTGGACCGGCTGTGGAGTTCGGCAGACGCATATATGGACTTGGCTGCAAGCGCTGTCGATGCGGCCGAATACTTCCGAGATCAGACAGATCGTGAAGTGGACAAGCTATTCTGGTCGCAATTTAACGCTCCAGAGCGTCCGCTTCCCTTGACTGGTCAGCTAGCCGAATGGGACGAACTTAATAGGTTGTCCGGGCTTGCCATGAGGTTCGTCGTAGATCATTTGTGGTCGGAGAAGCCGAAGCCGAACAGCTATTTCAGCTTAGTGCAGCAGTTCCTTGGTGCGGTGTCGCGCATCAATGCGATGAAGAGGTCGGCGTGCATAGAAGGCTCACGGATGGCCTTTGCCTGTGTCAAGGCATACTGGGCAGAGATGGATGCTACCACTATTGCGGCGCAAGGTTCGGCCATAGGCCGAGTAGCTGCCGAGCACTATTTTGAAGAGGTTCTTGAGGGTGCTCGTCTGATAGAGTCCTAGTGCTCGAAGAATATTATGTTTGAGTGACATGTATTCCCATTGTAAACACAATGTTTTTAGTAAGGCTGTATTTATACTTTTGCCGGAAAGTAATGTGATGCCTCATGTGCGGCCGTTTATGTATATATGTATATAACCTGAAAGATTGCAGTCGTCGGCTTCAACCCCCACGCATATAATGCGGGGTTGCTTGCAAAAAACGCGTGTTCACACTTAACCCAACGTCTTGGTCCTATTAAGGAGGTGATAGCGCAGCGAACGAGGCAACCGGACTATGATGCTTTAACACTTTCACTTAGCCATAGGAGTTTGACAGTGGGGCTACTATATAGCCCCTGGTGGCTCCGCACTCTCCCGAACTCGGGGTGCGTATATGCCTGGCCGGGAAACGACCCTTCATTAAAGCAGAGGAATTCTAACATTCCGATAGGTCATCGAGTGGTTGACCAGTCTCGCGCTATATCATGACAATCAGTTTTCGGCTTTCTCTACTAAGGTGCTCGTCCGGACGAACCAGGGCACAATCGCAGTAGTTCTCCTGGTGCTGCCTTAGCCGATAGAGCGGAACGTAAGGCACCAAAACACAGGAGCCGGGCAAACCCAACATTTGACCAAAGACATTATTCGGAGCTGATGCATATAAGGCCAAACTCGTGACGCCAAACACTCCCTAAGGTATTCGGTCTTTATGGTATAAACCGGGCCCAAATAGTGCCCTTTGTAAGAAGCCCCTTGTGTCCGGGTACGTGCGGTATTCTGACGTGGCCACATGCCAAGACGTCAGCATCCTTCTCAATTGTACTGAGAATCCGAGGGATGTATATCAACAAGAGACAGTAAAAAAGGTTTACGTAGGGTCTTAATCTAAAAAGAATCATTGGGGCGGGTCCCTGCTGCACGTCTGCGCGTGTGTCTCCGTTGTGCTGTATCCTGGACGGGTGTAGCACGATGGTCATCTATGAAAGAGAGGAACTTAAGTGAAAAGTTGTCGTGCAAAAAAGTAGTTTTTAAAGAAACCATGTATAATTAAAGAGGAGTAAAAATTGCCACTTGTCTGTGCGCGTTGAGCCCCTTGTATTTGTGATAGGGGTGTGGCCATCAATCTGGTATGAATTACATATGGCTGAGCCGGACTCGTCTAACCATGTCCGTGGTCTTGACGACCTATCAAATGCTTTAGCTAGTGAGGCCGTTTTTAGTGTGTGGCTGCCAAGGCCGTCGCACTCTCTTCGGCACGCAAATATTGCTCAATATTTCCATTCACCGTAATGATGCCACGTGGACCGGGCATCTTGAGCGTGAGGGAAGCGTAATGTGGTATTGCATTAAAGCGAGCGAAAGCTTCGCGTCCAAGTAGTGCTTGATAGCCACTTTGGAACGGAGCAATGAGGAAGGTTAAATGTTCGCTACGGAAGTTATCGGGGAAGCCGAATATAACCTTTAGTAGCAGGGAGCCCGTGCACTGAGCCCCTGGGCCTGGCGTTACTCCTTTAAAGGTAGTATTGCTACGGCAGATTTTTGTAGGGTATATCCCCATTTCGCGGATTTTATCCTGGTATATCAGATTTAGACTGCTGCCACCGTCCATCAGGACTCGTGTGAAGTGGTATCCGTCAATTATTGGGTCTAATACCAGGGCAGCCCATCCTGCACGCCGGATACTTGCTGAGTAATCACGATGGTCGAAAGTGATTGATTGAGACGACCAGTGGTAGGACTCCGCGGTGACAGGCCCTTGGGCATATTTTTTTGGGAGTGCCGCTTTGTTTCTCCCCTTAATCACGTATAACACGTTAACTCTTTTAACTTCTGGTGGAAACTTCTTTTGTTCCCCAGTGTCTTGCTTGAGAGGCTCATCCTCGTCTTCGCTTGGTGTATCCTCCCCCTTGTGTACGGCGTTGAGCTTGCCGGACTGCTTGAAGACCCAACATTCTCTGTGGATATGATTAGCGGGTTTACCAGGGGTGCTATGGAACTGACATACTTGGTCCAGAATTTTGTTTACGCTGGACAGTTCGTCTCTGGCGCCTTTAGAGGGCGGCTTTTGCTGACTTGGTCGAGAGCTTTTGAATCCGGCGTTTACTACCGTGCTCTTCGTGTTGTCTTCTTTATTCCGGCGTTTGTTATTTTTGTTGCGCCGTGATTTCCCGTTTTCATCTCTAACTTCGGATGTACTTGGGTCGCTGATGTTGCATCTAGCTAGCCAACTATCCTCACCCGCGCAAAAGCGGGTCATGAGGCTTGTTAGTGCTGCCATCGTTCTCGGCTTTTCTTGGCCGAGATGTCTGGCAAGCCATTCGTCACGGACGCTATGCTTAAAAGCTGTCAAGGCTTCGGCGTCCGGACAGTCGACTATTTGGTTCTTTTTAGTAAGAAACATGTTCCAAAGCTTTCGGGCTGACTCTCCGGGCCGTTGAGTTATATGACTCAAATCGTCCGCGTCTGGAGCTCGGACGTAGGTCCCCTGAAAATTTGCCCGAAAAGCATCTTTGAGCTCTTCCCAGCTTCCAATGGAACTTTCGGGGAGGCTCTTAAGCCAGTGCCGAGCTGGCCCTTTGAGTTTAAGGGGTAAATACTTAATGGCGTGGAGGTCATCTCCTCGAGCCATATAGATATGGAGGATATAATCCTCAATCCAGACACTAGGGTCTGTTGTTCCGTCATATGCCTCTATATTTACGGGTTTGAATCCCTCTGGAAATTCATGATCCAGCACCTCATCGGTGAAACATAGGGGGTGTGCGGCACCCCTGTATCCGGGTGTACCGCGTTCTTTAGATGTTTGTTGTGTTGCGTTGTATGCTGGAGCGCGCTTACGTGGTCCATAGATGGATCTGGTTGTGCGGTCCTTTTGATGTGAGTCCTCGCGTAGATCGCGTATTGGCTTATGTGCGGCGTTGTTTGCCGCTCTATGTTGGCCGTGAGGTTGCTTATCTGGCCAGATGGCTGTTTTGATTTTTGGTTGTGGGGGATCTAAGGCCTCCTCATTGAATTCAGGTAGCAACTTCCGCTTCGGGTAGCTCTTGGTGGGGCGATTGCCGCCGTACTTCGCTGCTGTGTTGAGTACTTTGTTCCATCTGATTTGGAGTGTGTCTTGCGCAGCCTTGAGTCTTTGCTTCTACTTTTTTAGACTCCTCGCAGTGGCAACAAGCCTTTGATGGGCATTCTGTTGCTCCGGGTGTCTGTCCCGTGTGACGTCATCTGGACTATGATCTTTGACAGAGTCGGATTGTTCGGCTTGATTCTCCGTGTTGCCGTGGTCCGGCAATGGTTCCCCCTGCTCTAATGCTGGGTCTGTATGATCGTTGTTTCTACCGAGGCAGGATTTGGGGCGGCGCTTACGCCGCCATTTTGACTGCTTCTCGAGGGAACCATCCTTCGTTGCATCCTTCCGTTCCTCGTCGTCGTTTTCCTTTGGTGTGTCCACCATGTATACATCGTGTGGTGAAGTGGCTGTCTAGCGCCCTGTGGGCAGTGGTTCCTCTTCGTCTCCCGCATCGTCGTCCATACCGTCGATGTCTTCGGAGCCGAAGTCGAGCATGTCGGTTAGGTCATCGACAGTGGCTATTAAGTGGGTGGTGGGTGGGCCGTGAATTTCTTCGTCGTCCGCATCCCAGTCCTGCCGGACATAGTTCGGCCAGGATCCTCCTGACAAGGAAAGAGACCTTAATGAGTTCAGTATGTCACCGAAGGGCGAGTGCTGAAAAATATCCGCGGGGGTAAACTTCATGATCGGCGCCCAATCGGATTCGATAGGAACGGGCGCAGGCGGTTCGGAGTCCGTGGCCGGAGAAGGATCCGGCAGTTTAACAACACGGCTCTTGAGCAAGGTAAGGTCGATGTTTGGCTCAATCGCCGCTGAGGGTAAGGCCTCCGTGGCGGGGTCTATCCACCCGTCCGTGGACGGCGCAACTAGCTCCGAATTGAGGGTCGGAGCGGCTGCCTGTGCGATCTCCTGAACACCGTCCGATGGTAGAGCTAAATCGTACTTATCGGGACCGTGTGACGCATAAGGCAGAGGCTCGAATCCGTCGAAGATCAAGTCTCCACGGATATTGGCCGTGTAGTTTAAACTTCCAAACCTGACCTGGTGGCCAGGGGCGTAACTTTCAATCTGCTCCGGATGGCCAAGTGAATTGGCCCGTAGTGCAAAGCCACCGAATACGAAGATCTGTCCGGGGAGAAAAGTCTCACCCTGGACTGCATCGCTATCGACGATAGTAGGAGCCCTCAAGCCTGATGGCGACGACACAGAGGAACTCTCAATGAAAGCACCAATGTCGGTGTCAAAACCGGCGGATCTCGGGTAGGGGGTCCCGAACTGTGCGTCTAAGGCGGATGGTAATAGGAGGCAGGGGACACAATGTTTTACCTAGGTTTGGGCCCTCTTGATGAAGGTAAAACCCTACGTCCTGCTTGATTAATATTGATGATATGGGTAGTACAAGAGTAGATCTACCACGAGATCAGAGAGGCTAAACCCTAGAAGCTAGCCTATGGTATGATTGTATGTTGTAGTTGTTGTGTCCTACGGACTAAAACCCTCCGGTTTATATAGACACCGGAGAGGGTTAGGGTTACACAAGGTCGGTTACAAAGGAGGAGATACACATATCTGTATTGCCTAGCTTGCCTTCCACGCCAAGTAGAGTCCCATCCGGACACGAGACGAAGTCTTCAATCTTGTATCTTCATAGTCTAACAGTCCGGCCAATGGATACAGTCCGGCTGTCCGGAGACCCCCCAATCCAGGACTCCCACACCCACAAACCTATGTGTTCTTAATTTTCGGTCGAGTAGCCTGCGAAAATCATTGAAATCTTCAGATATAATGATGGAAAACACACATGAGTTGGCTAGCTAGGTCGTGACGAGCTCTTGTAAACTAAATCCTATATGGGTATGTTTCTTTGATTTTTTTTCAAAAGCAACTTTGATGCTAGATGAGGCAACTTTAGTGCTAAAAAGAAGCAACTTCACTCCTAAAAATAACTAATTAGCAACAATAAGCAACTAGCTAATAATACTTACCAACTTCGAAACAGAGGTAGATAATATCACATCACCTTCATAAGCAACTTTCCTTCGACAAGAGGAAACTTTGCTTAAAGTAGGCAACTTCGGTACACTTTATGTCCTAGTTAATTATGTCTAACATTCTCCTAACTTCATTGCTGGTACTTGTAAGTTGCATATTGGTCATGCTCGTATGTCGTCGTTGTTTCTAAATTGCGTATAATACTATAATGTCGTCTACCGATGATGTTCTTGTGTCTGCTATCGCTAGTTATGGTAGACAACATGATGTCACATCTTGGCCACTTCAGAGTGTTTTGCAGGTAACTTAGAAAAACAATGATAAAAAACTTCATAATATTGTAGACAACTATTTTTGCAAAGTTAGGCAACTGAGAAGCAATTGTAGGCAACTAATTACCAATAGGAGGCAACTAGGCATCAATATAGGTAACTTATAGCATTTATAGGCAATTGAACATCAACAGTAGGCAACTAAGCATCAACAACAACCATGATAGGCAAGTTGGGATAATGTTAGCAAAACTCATAGATACACATAGTGCAATGAAGTTGCTTTGTATGTAGCACTAAAGATGCCTTATGTTTTGTATGATTTTTTCTTTTTTTACACAAACCAACCTAATAGTCAATCCAACTAGGCTAAAAAGAAAAAGTTGCTTCCCTATAGCACTAGACTTGCCTCAATTGCATACAAAGTTGCCTCGAAAAAAATTTTGACGAAACCTACTCATATGGGATCTAATTTTGAAAAACTCATCGTCAGAAACCTGACAGTGAAAATGGAACTGGATTTTGATGCTTGAATCAAAAGTTATGGGTTTTACAACTTTTGAAAACTCCAAATAGATGCACGTGGGGACATGATGTAGGCTGATTCAATTGGCAGCCATGTGCGCTACCGGATGTGGCGAAATAATTTCCTATTCTAGCGTAGACAACTATTCACAAGGACATGCACTTACTATATACGGCAGTGCGCTTCAAACAACAAACGAGCGCAGCGGCGCTCCCTAGCCACATCCAATATATATAGTATGAAACTACATTTCATAATGAATCTAACAATATTGATTTGACATTGAGAATGTTGATAATTTTTCTACAAGTTTGGTTAACGTAGAGATATTTTACCTTCGGACAAAACTTATATGCAGACTAAAAATGACCGGATGGAGTATAACTTAAAAACAGTAGATCTAAATATATACACAAAAGTTACCACGCTAATTCAGATCTTCAGACCAATTCGTTCCTAGGTACAGCAACTCTTGCGTCGCTATGACCTCGTCGTAAGATGAGGCCAACAAATCTAGGAAAGAGTCGGGCGTGGACGGCGGACCGAAAATGTGAGCAACGCAAGGATCATCAAATTCAACCATGCCGTTCCCGCTAGACTCCGGCCAGAGTATTGTGTCATGCACGTCCACTGGCCACGTAGCGCTGCTCCCAGCTGCAAAACTACTGGCGGTCGGACTTGTTCCAAATGACGACGGCGACGACATCACCTCCCCGGTGGATTCACGGGTCGTGGACTGCGGCTCGATGAGCCCCATGAGCTCGGCGTACAGCTGCTCCGATTCGCGCGTGAGCTCTCCGCCGTCGTCGGCCGTGGCGAGGGCCGCGTCGAGATTCACCAGGGAGGGAGGAGGAGGGGGGAGGGACGATTGGTCGGCCCCGTGAGGGCTGTCGGCGGCCGCGATGGCGTCGCCGCCTGTAGGAGGAGTTGATGGCGCCGCGGTCAGCGAGTAGTACCTCTTCTTGAGCTTGGTGTTCCAGTGGTTCTTGACGTCGTTGTCTGTTCGGCCGGGCAGCTTGGCCGCGATCACCGACCACCTGGGTCAGTACAAACCAAACCATGCACAGAGGTTCATTAATTCAGCTGTCAAACGTATGTTGAACAAAGAGCTATAGCTAGTCATGTATCCACTCCATATATACCTGCTTCCGATGTCGCCATAGAGGGACAATATGAGGCTGTCCTCCTCCTCGGTGAAGCTGCCGTGCCGGAGCGCGGGGCGGAGGTAGTTGAGCCACCGGAGCCGGCAGCTCTTGCCACAGCGGTTAAGCCCTGATGATGCATATGCAAATTAGAAACAGAACTAGCTATAGAGAAGGACAAACACTCTGACGTGTGCCACACGCGAACTGGAGTCCTGGCTAGGTGAGTAAATTAATTACGGAAAATTAGTTAAGCAGCGATGATAAGCTTGCGTAAACTAACTACGTAAACTGTGTCAATTGTCAACCAACCAGCCTTGCTAGACAGAGACGTCGCAACTCACACATGCATTCCACTGCTAGCCGACGAACCTAGCTCACACGAGTTTCTTTTGACCACTGTTTTTTTGTTACCACCATCCTCCCTCAAGGCACGTACGTACGTAGTAGGTCAAGGCAAAAATAAACCTAAGTACGTATGGCCGGCGAAAGATTTCCTAGCTCCGGCCCGCGTGTTCTTCCTTTCGTCTCGGATGAAGTATATACGCCGGCGGCCAGCCGTAGCACGTAACACGTATACGGTACCTGCTTTCTGTGGCAGCGTGATCCAGTTGCCGGCATTGGCGAACCTCTGGACGAAGTTCCTGAGGACGGCGTCCTCGTCCCGCGACCACGGCCCTCGCTTCACGCTCGCCTTGTCGCAGCAGGGAGACCTCCCCATTGATCAGTCAGGCCGCCGGATGAGGCAGAATGCAGGTGTGGGAAGAAGCGGGATTGCTGACATTCCCGTCGTCTGATCCTCCCGACGGTTAGGAAGGGGTTATATAGCTAGAGGAGCAACGGCCCTGCTGCACTGAGCAAGTTGACCCAGCACATATAGTCTCATCCAGAAGAGTTCAACCACTACCGGTCAGATTAACTCATAAGTACTAGCTTTCTTTTTTTAGGATTAACTCATAAGGCGTTGTTCCGTGCCACAACTTGCATATATACATAACCGTTCCTTACAAAAACAAAATACCAAGATAACCGTGGGTTTAAATTTTGTATGATGCCTGCAACATTATGTATGGAAGTTCAATAAGCGACAGTTCTTGTCTAGATGCTCAAAACAGGCTCAACATATATGCTTGGTTGGACGACAATGTCCATACTCCATGGGCACTTGCATTGGCCATATACCTAGAAAACCCATTTCCATCAAAAATATATGTATATACTTAGAAAACCTAGCTTGATGATAACTTGGCAACTACCAGACGATAATCTATTTCATTTTAGCCGATTTTGACTTACTTCATTAGTTCCGCTTCAAAAGATTGTCTATGGATCGTACTTAGATGTAACTGATGTTGCTGGTTTCCCACGACCGCCAACCTAGGCACTAATCGCACTACATCAATTGCGAACAAAGTGGTGAGGCCAACCTAAACCGCTTTTATGCTGCGGCACATCCTAGAAGGAGTGATCATCTTGAATGAGAGCGTCCATGAGTTATATACCAAGAAACTTGATGGAATTATATTAAAGGTGCATTTTTTAATACCTATAACAAGGGGACTCCTCTTAAACAGGTCATGAGCATGAAAGGTTTTGCGCCCAAATGGTATCATTCAAACATAATGGCAACGTTGGTGTTAACATTAATAATGATATTAGTCACTAGCTATTCCATGCAATGAAGGGATATTTTCCGGTGATCCTTTATCGCCAATCCTTTTCGACATCATTGCTGATATGGTGATAGTGCTTACAGTGAGAGCCAAAGAGGATGGTCAGGTCGGTGATCTTATACCACATTTGATGGATTATGGTGTATCTGTATTACAATATACGAACGACAGTATTGTTTTTATGGAGCATAACATGTAAAGGGCAATTGATATGAAGCTAATTATCTTCTGCTTTAGTAACCCAAAGAAAACAAGACCCTTACAAATAACTTTTTGGTTGTGAGACTGGCTCACTTTTTTTTGCTACCTTGGCATTTCAACGAAGAATAGAAAGGCACTTAGTCCCATTTTGAGAAAAAGCTTGGAAGGGCAAGTTACTACCCTATGGGATCCTCTTGTTCTCATCAAAGTTGAACTAATGTTACTGTTTTTCAATAGTTAGTAGTTGAAATGAACTTAAGTTATTCTTTGTCATCAATTCTCAATGAGATAATGAAGATGCTTCTATTTGTTGCGTATGTTTTATTAATAGTTATGGTCCAGCGATGATTCTTATATATTTTTACGTATTAAAAGTTTATAATTAATTTGTGCACTATCTCTCTCTTTATTTCCTCCCGCTCACCTTGTATATACTTTAAAAAATCCTTGCTCTCCCCATCAGAGTTTGATAAGAAACATATCACTATCTTTTACTATCCTCACTTGTCGCACTAGTGATGCAATAGCAAGTTGAGGTTTTAGCACACAAATAAGTTAGGACTTTATTCATTCAATAGTTGCTTAGGTATTTTTGTCTTTTGAAACCACTAAAGAGTGGTACGACATAGCAGTAAACTAAAATATCACAACAGCAAGTTAGCAACGCGGTAAAAATCAATCTCCATGTTTGCAAAAAAATGAAGAAAAAAATCAACTCGGTGCTAATAGCATATAACACCTTAGGTCTTTTAATTTTGTGTCAAGTTTAGCAACCTGAAGTAGCGAGCACGGTGAATTTGCATAAATGATGGACAACGGGGGGAAAACACAATGGTTTTTTTCTTGGTTAAAACTGATGCTCCGCATATGGCAAAATATCTATCATGACATATCATACATGTAAGTAAGTCTTTGTGCAGTACCACTCACAACAGCTATCTGTTTGAAAAGAACAATTGAATTTAATAAGCCCGACTCAATTTTTCAATCACTTCCTTTAACTGACTAGCTCTGAAATCGTAAATGTCAACATATGACTTGGTTACAAACAAGACTGGGGACAAACATCAGACAACCCTCTGATGTTATGCATGCACCACACTGCCTTTGCTGATGCAACACAAGCATGAGGTGAAAGCATAACACCTACAAGGATTTTATGGTGTTTCCCCTAGACATCGTATGGAACTGAACCATATGTAGTGCAAGAGCAAGATGATTATAATAATAAAACAGTTTTATACATATCATGACATCAACTGGCGGAGCTATGTGTATGGCTGGGGGGGCGGGGGGGGGGGGGGGGGGCGCGCCCCCCCCCCAAGGGGGGGGGGGGGGGGGGGGGGGGGGGGGCGCAAAGCCTTTTTTGCCCTTTCCCCCCCCCCCCCCAATAATCCTGTGCTAGCTCCGCCACTGATGACATCCATGATTTATCTAGCTGATAAATCATCAAATTGATATTGCAGGATTAGCACGACAAGAGAGGACAATAAAAGATGGTAATCTTGGAGGAAAGAGAGATGCATATTGTGCTACTCATGTATTTTTTTATAAATAGATTACAATCTATATTAGTATGATGGATAAGAGAGAGAGAGAGAGAGAGAGATGTTGTTTCTTTTATTTACATGGGGAGAGATGTGAGGAAAGAGTGACAACTTTAAGGTTTCGAAGGCGAATTGGGATTATATAATGCCCGGGCTCATCGCAACCGATGTCATAAAAATATCATTTGTGATATGATATCTCACATCGCAAACGGCATGGGCCATATGCTACACATCACAAAAGAATTTGTTCATCTAGCACTTCACACACGGGCTGACTTGGGCCACCGTGTGTAATAGTCATGCCGCATGTTTAGGGCTCAATCATTGCAATGAGGGGTGTTAATAGGTGTGTCATGTAGTGCCCCTTCTTCCCAAAACGTAAGGCACACTTGTCTTTTTACAGTCTTCGATGCACGACTATGTAAAACACACTTGATTTTCAAGGTCTTTGACGCTGGACTTTGACTACTACTTATACCAAAATAGATGGGTTTTACATATATTAGTGTTATCTTGTATTTATATTGCACAATACTTTTATGCCATTTTATAAGTAATTTTATAGACATATTATAAGTGAAAATCAATATCTAAATTGCCTTAATTGTTGGGAAGGAGGGAGTACCGATTCCGGTTTATGGGACAAAGAGTGTGTCAATATGGATTTGATCCCAAATGAACAAGGAGTACAATCACCTTCATAAAAAGCATCTCCTCCATCTCCCTTTCCATGTGTCCGGGCGGACAACCCGGACACTGTCCAACCAAAAAGTACACCCCCAACAGCCTCCTAATGCCTCCTCATCTGTCCGGGATATCCGGTCCGCCCCAAACCCAGCCCATGCGTAGGGTGGAAATGGGGTCGTATCGGACATGTTTGTCATGTTGGACGCGGGAGTCCGGCCCCACCCCAATTCCTCCCAAATAACACCCACTCCCTCTCCCCAACCTGCTCTTTCCTCCCAAATAACACCCACTCCCTCTCCCCAACCTACTCTTTCCCTCCTCTTCGAGTTATGTTCGTGTCCTTGTCACACCATCCTCGTTCTGCCCCCAGTCGGAGCTCCACCTCCGTACACCGACATTGTCCCTAGTCCGACCTTGACGTGGAGCACCGCCCCTAGACACCACCATTGCCCCAAATACCACCCCGTTACATCCTAGTATGCCCAAAATACACCTCGCCTGCCACACGTTCAACTAAATGTCTAAATTATTTTTTTGACATTCGATTCGTCTGATCATGAGTTTGTTTAACCAAGTGATGTTGAGTTTATTTAAAAGGATTTCTTCGATCAGTCAGTGACGACGATGATGACTTGATGACGATGATGAGCATCCTCAAAGCAATGAGAAGGAAGATGAGCATGTTCTCAACTTCAGGGATTCGACGCCGGTAGGATAACTATTACTCTAAATTGGATAAAGGGTCGTAGGATATCTGCAATGACTACTTCAAAGCCAACTGGGTATATCATGAGGGCTTCTTTCGGCGTCGCTACCAGATGTGCAAGCATTTGTGTTGTGTATAATGGAAGGTGAAAAGGGATATGATCCTTACATCACATTGAGAAAAGACTGCACCGGAGCACTATCGTTCTCTCCTCTCTGGAAATGCATTGATGTTGTAAGGATGCTTGCATATGGCACAGTCGCAAATATCATTAATGAGTATGTCAAGACCATTGACACAATGGTGAGATTTGTCGCGGTCATGGTGAATGTGTTTGGACTGGAGTACTTGAGAGAACCAAATGTCAAGAACACACGAAAGCTTTTGACATTTAGAGCAGCAAGAAGCTTTTCCTGTATGATTGGTTTATTTAGTCCATTGTTGCATGTTTGCGATGGAATAACTGCCCGGTAGGCTTGGCAGGGTAATACCAAGGTCACACCAAAGAATCCAATCATAAGTTAGTTCTCTAGCATGTGTAGATGTTGTAGCTGACATAAACATACCATTCATTTCCTTGTCCTTTTCGAGAAAAGGACTGACACATAATCTGTTAGTTTTCGATAGATAAGAGAATCTATGGGGTAGAATTGTCGTGATTAGTACTTCCTCCGTCCGAAAATACTTGTCATCAAAATGAATAAAAAAGGATGTATGTAGAACTAAAATACATCTAGATACATCTCTTTTTATCCATACATTATTTTTTATCCATTTTGATGACAAGTATTTCGGGATGGAGGGTTTACTATTTTCTGTCAAAATCCGCATGACCAAAGCACGTACCGGGTCAAAGCTCTAAAACCTGGTATGTACGGTGCACCTTGTACCTTTGTACTACTAGCAGTCTTGTACTATTAGCAGTTCTTTAGCTTATGCCCGTCGACCTTAGGATACTAGTTATCAGGACACTATGGGAAAAATGTATTATCCAAGATCAGGATGGCTCAAAATAGGTTGTCCTGTACATGGCTCAAGAAGATAAGCATCTCAACATACTTGAAACAGGAGCGACGCTCCAAGGCCCAGAGAGAGGGGGCAGTCTCAACGTACATGTCTGCCTTTTCCGGAAATGGTTTGATGTGTTCGGTACCATAGTGTCTGGTGGTTTCTTAAGACGGCACGGCTCCGCTCTTGTTTAGTAGTCATGGTTGTATCTTGTTAGATGTGGCTATCCTATTTTCATGCTTGGTGTTGGGTTAGTATCACCCGTTCCACTCGCTTGGATGATGTTCTGCTTTTCAATTGTCTGTCTTTATGAGGATTTCCTCACCACTTTGTGTCGAAGCGGATGTTTTTTTTTTCAAAAAGGGGGTTTACCTCAGTCTCTGCATCAAAAAAATGCATACGGCTCATATTATTAAAAGGATAATTCAGTAACAAAGTCTCCAAGTAACGTGGTGCGAAAATAAACAAAAGCTCAAAAGAGCTAAAAACCAAAGCCACAACCGGCTGGCAAATACAATAGGAGCACTACATGCCTATCCTATTACATGACCGCCATCTAAACCGGTTGAAAATATCCGGAGCTACCATCTCCCATTGGGTAGACGCAGTAACCAAACGCTCCCTGGCCTCCGTCGGAGTGAGTAGCGACCACATACGGATGAACGTCGTGGCCCTGAAGATAACCTGCAAAAAGTGAATGTTTGTTGATCTGTTAAAGACTAAATCATTTCTGCAGTTCCATACTGCCCAAAATAAAGCACAAACGCCAACACGAATATGTCTTGCAGTATCGGAATCGACCCCATCAAGCCATGTTCTAAATAACATGTTGATAGAGGTGGGCTGATTAATATTAAACGCAATATGAAACGACCGCCACAGAATCTTAGCCAACGGACAATCGAGAAAGAGGTGTTTGATGTTTTCGTTACGATCGCAAAAGCTACACCTAGAAGAGCCCACCCAGTTGCGTTTTGCCAGGTTATCCTTAGTCAAAATGACTTGTTTATGCATGTATGGGTTATATATATTAAGTTGGGTGAAAGTCTGTTTCGAAAATAAAATGACACCAAGTTAGTTGAATGATCGTGACACAAATGTAGCATCACACATACATCCTCGTTGCACAATTGCAGAGTTGCATAATTTATAGCAGCACAGATTGTGTCGTTCTTAATTACGTCGTATTATAGTTGATTAAAATATACAAAACTACATAATCTAAATTATCACAAAACCATTGTCTTAAGGAAGAGCTTCAAATAACCCACTTTCCTCACAAAAATAATAATTACCTATTCATGTATAATGTTGTAAACTGTGCACTTTCGTCCATTCCAATAAGTCTGTCAGGATTATCCCACTATGTTGAGCATAACACTATACCTAGCTAGGTTGTTACTCCATTTATCCTTTTGACTCTGCATATTAGCCTTGCTCCAAGTCAAACTTTATAAAGTGATCGAGTTTATAGAAAACAGTACAGACATTTACAATAACAAATATATATAGGCACACACACACACAATACAATGATTGATCTAATAGTATTCATTTGGTATTGTAGAAGCTAATAAAAATTAAAATTTGTTAGAGTTTATAAAGTTTGACTGAAGACAAAGTTAATATGTTGAGTAAATAAAAACAGAAAGAGTATGTGAAAAGATGTCTCGTGATCTCTTTGCACATATGACTGATAGAGGAAATCAAGATGCTACTGAAGTTCCATCAAAACTTGTATTACTCATATTAGTCATAACCAAAACGTTATTAGTCATCCATTCGCAAAAAAAAACATTATTAGTCATGTCCTAGCAAATTATGCTAGACATAATGGTCGTATAGCTGTTTGATTAAGCTCTAGTCCTGAAGATGTTGAGGGCAGATGCACCATTGATTGTAATCCTTGTGGTTGAGTAATGCAAGTTATTTTCTGCAAAAAAAGAGGGAGTACACGAGTTTCAATAAAATTTGAAGGTTAGCTTCCCATATATAACACATCAACCGTCTTAATCACATCCAATGGATAAAAAAACCATGGAAGTTAATAATCATATCACAACTAGCTAAATATTCTCCCTGGAAAAAATAGTAGTGTTGAGCTAATTGCATGGCTTTGAATTCGACACATATTGGTTCTAGCTAATATCATATTGTACTGCAAGCACTGATTCATTCAGACAATGCTTAAGTTGAGAGAGAGAGAGACTATATATTTCAACACAAAGTTGGTTAAGCAAAGGGAATCGCTATCGCCACTGCCAACGAGCGAACACAGGGCTCACACCTGGCTAGAAACTCATGAGGTCATGTGTTCCTTTGCAACTAGTGTCTAAGTGAATTGGGGAGCGCTTGCTCCCTTTTCAGAAAAAAAATACTTTTCACTCTTTCAACAATTCCAAAAAAGCGCATTAGATGACTCGTTATTATGTTCAAGTTCCAAATTTCTTGAAAAAAATCACCTTATTATGTTGTTGTGAAAAAAACTCAAGGTCCTTTTCTTAAAAAAAGGCCTAAAATAATTTATTTTCTAGCTCCGATTCTAGGTTTTTTTTTGCATACAGACTACAAATCAACAATTCTACGCACTGCTATCTACATGCCAGGTTTGTTTTGAACTTTCTATTTTTTATAGTCTCATCCTTTGAATGTTACTTTCTTTTTTGAAAAATCCAGCAAAATTGTTGGCTTGATTCAGATTTAGCAGAAAGCAACGGAAGAACGACATGGTGAAGATCCGAAGATCAAAGAAAAAGAAAAACATCAGCCTAAAAGCTGCACAACGACCCTACACTCACAAGGCGGAACGCCATCCACCCACAAGAATACAACGCAACTCCAACTCCGACAGAGAGCTACGAAGAAACTAGGCAAGGTTGGCTTTGAATCTTACTTCATTCTAAGAAATAGAGAGTATGTGATCCCGGGTGCACAAAAACAACATGGTCTACGTTAGCACTTAGCAAGCACTTCACCAGACTTGAGGTTTGTGTGGACTTGTATTAACAATTGAAGAAGTATGGTCCTTGCAAAAAAAAACTGAACAAGTATGGTTATTCAGCATTATGGATCACCATTGAGTTTCATACAAAGCCACTTGCATTTCATTAATGAGCAAGAAGAGAATATATATAAATGTAGTTCTTTATAGATGTAGAATTGTTTACTTAAGCATCTTTGGCTATGAGATAAGGTCATTATGTCTTGTTGTTTACCTTCTATTTGCTACTCCCTCCGTTTATAAATGTAAGATGTTCTAACTTTTTTTCAGAATCAGATGTGAGGAGAGTTTATAAAAAAAAACTTGCTGTACTATGTTTGGTTTGATGGTTTCGGTAACTTGATAATGTGGTTCACAAATGGGTCAAAGCTCACAAAGTTCGTAAAAAGTAGGACATTATCTCCCTATTATCTATGTGTGCTATGGTTGAGGAGAGTTTATAAAAAAAAACTTGCTGTACTATGTTTGGTTTGATGGTTTCGGTAACTTGATAATGTGGTTCACAAATGGGTCAAAGCTCACAAAGTTCGTAAAAAGTAGGATATTATCTCCCTATTATCTATGTTTTCTATGGTTTAGGAGAGTTTATAATATAAAACTTGCTGTACTATGTTTGGTTTGATGGTTTCGGTAACTTGATAATGTGGTTCACAAATGGGTCAAAGCTCACAAAGTTCGTAAAAAGTAGGATATTATCTCCCTATTATCTATATGTGCTATGGTTGAGCCAAAGATCACCCAGGACCAAGAGGCGCATGCCTGTACAGGTCATTACAAAACTGTTATACAGTTTACAGTGGGAGTATGTAACTGTGATAAAGGTCATTGCAGAACTGTTTTTCTTTTTTTGAGCTGCATTGCAGAACTGCTATACTCAGTCACTCACTATCAAAAATTAGAATATGTGTAGAGGGCTATCACTCAGTGGAAGTTAAGTAACATATATCAAGTAAAATATGGTTGCTAAGAAGCACGGAAGAATAAGTGACAAAGATTCCCGAATGTTAACATAGACTGAACTGTTTGGTGAACTAAGATAAGGAAGACAAATAGATGGTCATTTTCATGTGCGTCAGTGTGAATGTTTAACGACTTGGTCAGGTGATTAATTGCCTACAAAATATTCTATAACCAACCAAAGGATATTGCTTTTTTATAATGCCTAGAATCTAAGTGCATGTACCACAGCTTCACTCATCCCTCCACGCCATCCAAAGATGCTATATGTTGCAATGGTTTATTTCTTTGGTATTCTATGAGTGATTCAGATTTAACATAGAACATGGGAGTACGGAATGAGCTTCGTTGGATTGGAGAAAAATGGCCTCTTTTCCAAGTATACAAAATAGGGATACGTTGATATAAAAGAAGGGGAGAAAATGTTGCCGCCCATGATCGAGAAAAATAGGGATACGTTGATAAAAAAAGAGCCAAAAATTGTTGCTGCCCAGGATCGAACTGGAGACCTTCAGTGTGTAAGACTGACGTGATAACCACTACACCACAGCAACTGTTGTTGACAAATAACCGATTTATATTAAAAGTTAACATATTTGTTGTCCTTTTTCCAGAATTCGCATGCACCGATCCACGCAGAATCGCCTTCGAAGTATCGCATTTTGTATTGTAGGGTTCCGGAAGATGCTACACACTTTGTTCCCTTCGGCTTAAGAGGGGCATCTTCAACATTTATACATAATAATACTAGTTTTTTGTTTGAACTTCGATAATAATACTAGTTGTTAGTAGTAAATTAGTCACATAAGACACATAATGATATGGCAAGAAAATAAATAAAGAGAGAAAGAGTAGAGAAGCTAATAATCCTGGCCGAAGTCTCAAGATGCAAAAGAAGAGCAAACTTATAGCTTCCCTCACCTCCTACCGAACAATTTAGACACGTTTCATTAGAGTTGTACTCCCTCCATTCCAAATTACTTGTCTTGGATTTGTCTAGATACGGATGTATTTAGACTCATTTTAGTGCTAGATACCTCCGTATCTAGACAAATCTAAGACAAGCAATTCGGAACGGGGGGAGTATATGATAGGTTGTTGGTTAATTATATGAATAGTTGTATACTTACAGAATAACACAAACTACTAACGATGCTCTGAGCCTTCAGACGGATTTCTCGGGCACCCTTGTTGGATTACTAGGTGGATTGCATGGGAATGATTCCTTCATTGGCTGCCTTACACATACATGCCCTGGAAGACTTGAACTCCTTCCACCATGGACATGGTTGAATCTTTCTGACGGTCGTTCGAATTTGTTTCAAAACTAGCGTGAACTACTCGAGTGCAGAAGGCCGAATCACAAACTCACAGCAGATACAAACAGTGACTATGTGCATCTCCACAATAACGGCATCCAGATCTTACAGCTTCGAGCCTGAGATCCAAAGACATCTCTGAACAAAATAAAGGCCATGTCGAATTGTAGCTTACAACTATGAGCTATAGTACAAGGATTGTACATCCAGGAGGCAAGAAAACTAGTATAGGTATTACAAAAAACTTCCCTATAATCGGTGCGACAATCATCTTGTCCACAACCCAGGTTTCATCTGGATTGACTGGCACTAGGTCACTCGCTGTCTGTAAGGTGTATCCATGCATCGGGTATAGAAGAACAACGAGAATTGAAACTGAGCATTCCATAGAGTCAGGTGGGCTGTCTGCAAACAGAAAAGAAAAAAAAACAATTTAGGCCTTACAATAAAGCAGATAATACAATCAACATTGGCACAGAAATAACAAACTAAAATCAATATAATAGCCAGCAAATATAGATCCCAGAAATATAGTGATGCCAGAAAACAACTTCTGGGGCATTTTCAATATGCTCACTGTGAATTGTGATCCACCTTCCTGGAAAAGTCTCTGCTTAATACGGATTTGGCTTATCTCTTTGGTAGATCTAGAAATAAAATGAGCTCATATATTCCCAACGATGCTATCCTGCAACTCAATCAGTGCACAGATGAGCTTGGTAACTTACAACTTATGAGATGTTCCAACTTCTGAATTTGCAAATTCCACGACGTCCTTGGTCAAATGAGGTGCGAATAGATTCCACCATATAGGATACAGAGGGAGATTCCAATAGCTCAATTTCCCGTTCCTGTTATTATGGAATGGTATAAATGCACGGAAGAAAGAAAATGCAACTATGCAAGTAACACAGAAAAAAAGAACAACCGTGCTTACCAGTTCAGCGAGTCGGTCTTCAAAGTTACTCTGGGAACTACTGGCTGGCATAAATACTTTCCTATATGCTTTCCTTAGGCTCCGTACCTTTGATGTTATGAAGAATCCATAACAATCTTATGAGAGAAAGATAATTTACTTGAGTGCAAACATTTAGCTAGTAGTGTTTAGGAACTAAAATCAAACCCTCCAGGAGTCCTTAAGAAAATGGTGCAGAAAGTAACGACAGTTCATGCTTATGGTGGTAGTTTTGAAAAATAAATCCTACACCCTTTGTTTATGAATGCTTGGCACTTTTGACTAAGATTTCTGTGTAGAGAAATACATGATAGTCTCCGCTTCCTAATGCATGTATGGCCTAATGACCTATACAACTCTACTCATGGCCCTCTGCTTGCATTGCCTTATTGCTCCTATTTAGGAATATTATTGTGGAAGGACATTCTAACCATGTATACCTAAATTGTGATTGCTTAGTATGTGTGACCTTGTAAATATGCTAAGTATTCAAGAACAGACGTACTAGTAATGATGATTTTCACATCATAATTCTTCGTGACTACTAGCAAAATCTATGACTAGTTTTAATGGGTGAAATTATCAGATGATGCATATGTCACAAAAAATATCCTCCCAGTAACGCATTGAAATAGTTTACTGTGAATTCGCAATAAATGGCATCATATGTCTATACACTTACCCATATCAGTAAATGGGAGATGAGAAGTGACTAGTACTATTCTAGGTACTCTCTTTGATTCAAGTATCAAACGACGAAAGACAAGCACTGCAGGTGATATCAATAAGGGCTCTAAATTTTAGTAATATGAGCAAACCTCTTGGTCTGAGAAACCGTTGCGCCTGAGACCTTCAAGATTCAGACCACGAAGCTCTGCTCTATCACCTGCAACCATTGTGTATCTTGGAACATCTTGTGCAACCTGATTTAAAGAGAAATGAATGAATCCATAATCAACAGACAAAATATTCAAAGTTTAAACATTGTGAATTGCTTACAACTTAAAGGTGGTGGTAACAACAGTTCTAAGGCCGTTTAATTATTAGGGTTGCTCTCTACATAAAACAGAATAGGTGCATCAATTCCAATTAAGCAATGAGCTAATCAAATATCCAGAAATCCACAGAGCCCCACTTCCACCTCAGCGATTAGGCCCTGCTGGCAGATAGATGAGGTTGTATCACGCTAAATGACATTTGACATGAGTGCCTCCATGCAGAAATAATACTCCCTCCGTTCCCAAATATAAGTCTTTCTAGAGATTCCAACAAGTGACTACATACGGAATAAAATGAGTGAATCTACACTCTAAAATATGTCTACATACATCCATATGTTGTTGTCCATTTGAAATGTCTAAAAAGACTTATATTTAGGAACGGAGGGAGTACTTCATAATTTTGTATGATCATGCACCTGTGCCTAGAAAAGCAACATCAGGTAAAGTGTAACATGTACACTGATTCTCTGACTTTAGCTCGCATATCTCGTTTTGTATTTACTATTTGCATTATCTATTAGCACAATTTGGCCGTGGGTAATGGAGAGAGGACTGATCAACAACTAAACCACATGACCTCGATATGAACTCTTTCCATAAGAATTATTCCAATACAAGGGAACACCTAAAGCACATGAATATTTATACTTTGCAGACCAAACATACCACAGAGCCTCCGCCTAGAAATGAGAATGATCCAATGTGACAAAATTGATGGACAACGACAGCCCCAGCAGTATGAGTGCAGTCCTGAAACAATAAAATCTTAACGATGCAGAAATGGGCTCTCGACTAAGAAAATGTGGAGGTTATCACAGTAAAATGATTACTCACTTCAACAATAACATGGCCACCAAATAGAGTATTATTAGCAAAGATGTTATTGCTGCCAATCTTGCAGTCATGTGCTACATGGCAGGACCCCATTATGAGATTATTGTCACCAATAACCTATAAAAAAATGCTTGCTCGTAAAAAGGGAGAAATGAGCTCAGCAAATATATTTGAATCATAGGGAACCTGAATACCGTGCAGTCACAAGGTTTAGAAGATCGGTGAATAGAGCAGTACTCTCTGATCTCATTGTTGTTACCAATGCGTAGAAAGCATTCATCTCCTGGCTGAACAGGAGGAGAAGGGCGTTAATGTTCTGCACAAAGCATAAGATTTCAAGTAACCAAATGAAATGCTCGTCATTCTGAATGTAAGTGTTTGTGTGTCAGCAAAAAAATGATTGACAAACAATAAGCACAAAAGTAGTTGTCTTGAATAAGATTGCATGAACGGGAAACGCTAATCATACACTGCACTATGTGACATCATTACACCAAAGTCAAGTTACTGCTAACCTTATATTTGAGATCTTGGCACTTAACACCAACCACAGCATAGTTCCCAATTACATTATTTTCCCCAATAATTGTTCGTCCAGGTAGATCTGCACCAAGAATAGCACCACTGCCAGAAACTAAATTCCACAGTATGAATAGGGGTAAAAGTATGTTACTGATATAGTGATATGTCATATTTTCACATATCATCGAATTTGCAACATGGACTATCCTGGAACTTTGCAAATTTCAGACTTGAGTGCTGCTGGCTATGGCGTAACTGTTGACAAAAAACTAAGTGCTTCATATGGTGAGAACATTCCTTTTCTAAACTAATAAACCCTGATCAAGAACCTAAAAAGAGATGTGAAGTACATCTCTTTCTTTTGGAGAAAAACAGTACAGAGAGACGGCAGGTCTTGAGATTGGGTGTGGGCTGGTTCCACCACAAGAAACCTTTTGCAGATGTGATGTGAAGTATTTCTGAATCCCTACTGAAACAATATACAACCAGAGTACCAGTAGTCCAGTACCGACCTCCACCAGCACCTAGTGATGTTATTCAAGTCATGGCCACAGCAACCTAAACTTACTTTTGCTTGTACTTTATCTTGGAACAAACTTACAGGTTCTTTCTCGCGTCTATTTCTAGTTTCATGCCAATTTGAATTTTCAAATCATACAATGCAAGCCTTTATGTATTACCAAAAGAGAGAAAAGCCGGAACAGAAAATAGGGAGAGATGTCATCATACGTGTGAACAACACATCCTTCTCCTAGCTCGGTGTGTCCCGTGACATGACTCCCTGTATGTAACTGACAAGCATCACCGATCCTCGCTGAAGCCCCCACGGTGCAAAATGGGCCTATTGTGACACCCTACAAAATAGTTCAGAGCACATAAAAAACACTGATTTTCTACCATACAACTCCAAACTAGAGAATGCATGCCAACAGCCTGAAGATCCCAGAGGGCAGCATATTTCCACAGAAACAGAAAGTAATTATGGAGCACTGAATTCAGAAGGCACAGGTAAACACGAGTGCCGCATGGGCCAGATCCAACAGCCCAGGCACGCCGGCTCCATGGGTGGGATGGTCGGAGAGTAATACTGAAGTAAGTAATGCGTGCACCACTACGAGTATCCAGAAACTCAGTCAGCCATCCCCGAAGCAAAAGCTGCGAGAGATGGGAGGGAGCGATCGGTGAGTGCGTGTGTGTGCCGTGTGCGTGTATGGAGCGCAGGCGGGAGTCTTCACCTGGCCGATGGCGGCGTCGGGGTGGACGACGGCGGCGGGGTGGATGAAGCTCGTGGACGCATCCCTCGCCGATCCCTCCGAGGCACCTGCGGGCCGCCGGGCATGGGAGGCAATCCCGCATGAGTGAGGGTGACGCTAATGGAGATTAGTTAGGAAACGATGAGAAGAGGGGGAGAGCGCGCGTACTTGCTTGGAGATGGCGCGAGGCGATGAGGAGACGGGGGGAAAGGAGGCGGCCGGCGGCGCGAGAGGCGGCGGCGGCGGCCATGGAGGGGGAAAGGGGCAGGTGGACCGCTGTGAATGAGGTCAGCCAGGGTTACGGGTACCCGCTGCTCCGATGCTGCCTGTGTGCGTCTATCAGCGTCAGCATTCCAGCGGTACAGCCGCAGCCGCACGCCCGCTGCCAAGACACACGCGGCAGTCCCGCGGCCTGCTCTTCGGCGACAGCAGCCGATCTTTGCCGCAATTTACACATACCGTAGTCTCTTTTTCTTTTCTTTTTGAACTTATTACACATACCGTAGTTTGCTCAGGTTATGTACACGACCTTGGAGCTCCAGGATCATCTCGACCAAAACATATAGCTAAAGAATCGTACGATTTGACTGTGTACACGGTTCGCTTTTCTTTCCTCCGAAGAAAAGAAAAGGCGGCTCGCGGACGTCTTAGCCGTATGGGGTTTTGCCCTTCGTTCAACGCAATAATCTCATTTTTGGCGAGCCACCTTAGATGTCTACAAAACTGTATATCAGTAATGGAGCCGCATCGAGTTCGGGTGTGGAGGTGATTTGTCATTTTTTTCTTTGATGGCCGTTGTGGTGGTGCCAGAAGGCAGGTGACGAATGTCGGTGTAGAGCTCGGAGGATTGTTCATTCTTGTTTGTAATTTTACTTCTTGGCTGGTGTTCATTTGTGCAAAGACTATCTTTCGGCTTTCTTTTCAGTTTTCCCACGTTGATATGTGCGTGAGTTGTACCATGGTCCTTATGATATAAATGAGACACATATTACTATGAAAAAAACATAGCTAAAAGAGAAAAATTCACTGTAGGTCACTAAACTTGAGCCGGATGACACATTAGTACTACTATTTCAAAATACCCGAACTACGGTCTAAATACTTGCGCTAGGGGTTCACTTTGGTCCATGTATACGATTTTGTGTACGTATTTGCTGACTTGGCCGCCAGCTCACTTTGACCGCCACCTGGTCGTGCCTTCGGTGAATACTAGTCCATCCAAGGGGTTTTTTTTGCAAAAACGCCGTGACCATTAAACTGGAGAGAAGAATCAGCCACTGCACGTCCTTCCAGCAAGCCGCTGATCAGCCACTGCACGTCCCTCTAGTCCACGGGCCAGGTCACGGCAATGGGGCTACTCACCATGCACCGCCTCCCCTGCCCCGCGCTCCGCTGTTTCCACACCAGGTACCCCTCCGCACTGTCCTTCCCCATGGCGAACGCGTCGGCGCGCTCCCCGCCGTCAGTTATCGGCTTGCCCTGCCGGTCCGTCACGTCGGCCGTCTTCATGATCGCCGACCGCACCATCGCCGGGCTCCATGAAGGGTGCGCTGACCTGACCAGCGCCGCGATGCCGCTCGCGTGCGGGCATGCTATCAACGCCCCCGACAGCACCGTGAAGTTGGACCGTCACTCGTCGCCGTCTAGCCCCGATGGGCTCACGCTGCCCGGCCACGCCGCGATGATGTTAACCCCGGGGGCGCCGGCGGTGAGCATCCAGGGCGCTTCGTTGGCCACGGAGCTCGGCTACGGCCCGTTGTTACCGGCGGCGCTCACGACGAAGACGCCGCGCACCGTGGCACGGAAGCTGCCGATGGCGATGCTGTCCTCGAAGTCAGCCTGACCTCGAAGAGCGGGATGGGGAAGCCGCCGAGGGAGAGCGACAACACGTCGACGCCGCCACGCACCGCGTCGTCCATCCCGGCGAGGATATCAGAGCTGAAGCATCCGTTGAACCAGCAGACCTTGTACGCGGCGACGTGTGCGCCGGAAGCCACGCCGCGCGCCTCCCCAGCCCCGGCGCCGAGAACACCGGCTCCGGCCACGGCGGCCCCCACGGTCGTCGACGCCATGTTAGTCCCGTGCCCGTGCGCGTCCCGCGGCGAAGCGTACTCCCGCGCGCGCTGCGGCGTCCGACGGGTCTGTCGGGTAGTTGGCGCGGTGGCCCTTGGAGTAGAACCGCACGCCGACGAGCTTCTAGTTGCAGTTCGTCGCGTTGAACCGCTCCCCGGTCTAGCACACGCCCGGCCACCGATCCGGCACCGGCGGCATCCCGCGGTCGTCGAAGCTTGGGCTCTCCGGCCACACGCCAGTGTCGAGCACCCCGCCGACCACACCGCGGCCATACCGCGCGCGTGCCCACGCCTCGGTCGGGCACACGTTAAGGCTGAGGAACCGGTACGAGTACGTGGTGTGCAGCTCGACCCGGCGGTCCTCGCGCACCGACGCGACGCCCTGCAGCGCCCGCAGAGCTGCCGCTTCGCCGACCGTGAGCCGCGCCGCAAAGCCGTCGAACACGGTGTGGTAAGAGTACAACAGCCTTGACGACGGCTTCCACTGGCGCTTTGCATCTTGCTCCACTGAGGAAGGCAAGGATTTAACGATGAAGGCGAGGTGCCAGTCGTGCTCGAAGATCCGCGTGGGTGCAGCTGGACAATGTAGGTCCGCAGAGCCTCCTCCTGATCCGCGGCGGTGCCATGAAGAAACACCAACGAGGAGGAGAGGAAGAGGAACACCGCGTGGGAGGCGAACAGGTGGAGGAAACCCATGGCTGCCTTGCTAAGCAATCGAGCAGTTGTTCGCTTTGGTTTGCGACGGTGAGGTGGGAGATGGAGAGGTGGGTGGGAGATCGAATTTCGCGGACGACGATGACGTGGCTGGGCGAGCGTGTCTGTCCTGAGAGACGACGCTTCCTCTGGCAGGCGGAGGCGGGACCGTGAGCAAGAGGCACAGCACATTAGGTGGAATGGAAGACGCCAAGGAGGAGGGGCGAGCAGCAGTGGAACGCAGTGATGGCTCGCTCGCACACCCTGCTTTGCCGGCCTAGGCGCGCACTGGAGGGAGTAATGGCAGGCAGGGCCGTCCGGGCTCCGGCCGCTAGTCACCCGATGGAGCTCTGACTGACGCTGGGTTCCTTAATGGCGCAGACACGGGTAGAGAGAGAGGAGGAAGACTGAGGGAGGAGGAGCGTATCTGCCTCGTGCGTGCCATTTATGATGCCCGCTGCCTTCTTGCTTCTGTTGCACTCCAGGCGGCGGAACAAGGAGGACCGGGGGCGGCGCCGAGTTGAGCAGGAGGCGCCGAGTTGGACCGGGGCTGGTTTAATGGTCATGCTGTTTTTGCAAAAAAACCCTGGATGGATTAGTATTCACCGAAGGCACGATCAGGTGGCGGTTAAAGCGAGCTGGCGGCCGCTAACTCGGCCAAGTCAGCAAATACGTACACAAAATCGTATACATGGACCAAAGTTTAGTGACGTAGAGTGAATTTTTCTCTAGCTAAAACCCCAAAACAGAACTTTTGGGTCTTTTTAACACAAGCAGTGGACCCACAGCAGACCAAAATATGCATACCAAAAGTGTAGAATGTAGAGGGGTGTTGAACTTGTCTCGTCTACTCACTTTGCTCACTGTACTCAAGAATGTTGGTTTATAGATGGGTTCACGCCCATATAATCAATAATCTCTGGTTTTTTTGCGGGTGAAATAATCTCTGGTTAATCTCCAAGGCTCATATAGGTGCATGGCAAGTTGAGAAGAGTTGAGATCTCTTTGATAAGGGATGCTCTTCCTCTTACTATTGGGGTATTACTCCCATAAAGGTGTAGCGACTAGACCTAAACAGTCTGATCTCTGTGCATCAGTGTCATCACTGGATCGGTAATGCTGACACGCACAGTATCTGAAGATTTATAACAGAGTAGCAATCACACATTTATTATATCGAATGTCTCAAAAGAGAACTTATTACAATAAATATGGCTTAAGGCCATCTAATACGAAAACAGCGGAAGGCTTGGAAGATAAAGTGAGCCCATCAACTCCAACGGCATCACTGAGTGAAAGATCACGACCTAAGGCTCCTTACTCGTCGTTTGAAAAGTCTGCAACATGATACGTTGCAGCCTGAAACGGGTCAGCACATGGAATATGCTGGCAATGTAACACAAGAGAGTAATGAACAGAATAATGCTATCACTACATGCATATATGGCTGATGGAGGCTGTATGGTTAATGTTTTGCGAAAAGCCAATTTTTCCCTACTGCAAAGAAATATATTTTATTTAACTACAAAGTTGGTTGAAAAACATTGAGAAGGTAAACCCCCTCTCAATCCCAATTAAAAGTAACTAATAACCCAATCAAAATTATATTAAGAGTGATGAGATCCACATGATAATCCAAGAACTAGATACTCAAGATGTCCATAACCGGGGACGCGGCTAACCATGATTAGTTTGTACACTCTGCAGAGGTTTGTGCACTTTTCCGCACAAGACTCGATCTCCTCCGTTGGATTTCTCGCACTACATGATGTTTGAGAAACGGATGACCGAGACACAGTCTTTCCGAAGAGGTCCCCTTAACCGATAGATAGACCTGTACATCTACAATCCCCTACATCTGCTAGTCCATCATGAAAAGATTTCCCACAACTTACTCAACTATGCCAGAGCCCATATTGGCATGTGGCTGCACACGGAAGTTTCTAGCATGAATAATCTTATGATCCCTTTGAGCCTAACCATAGGAGAATCACACGGTACCCCGGGATTTCCAAAAATACAAGCAATCACTGGGTTCCCTAGGTGCCTCAATCCACCCAGATGTGCATTAAAGTTGCCACCTTAAGTTAACATTAATTAACAACTCACATCTGTCATGGATACTCTCAAACCCAATCCACATCTACGAGCATAGCATGGCAATATAAGCATAACATAGAAGTAACTCCCAAGGGTTTGATAATAAACAGGTGAATAGGTTCTACCTCATCTACTTCCCAACCCACAATTTATTCAGATCCTAACCATGCAAGTTTTTGAGGATTGGTATAATGCAATAAAAATGGGTAGTAAAGAGGTATGATCAAAGTGTTACTTGCCTTGCTGATGATCCGTGAAACCTAGAGACTCGTAGTAGCACGCTTCGCACTCCGGGTACTCTATCGCAATCAAACAAGCATACAATAAGCAATCAAGAAAGGGGCACGGGTAAACTCAAATAAGAAGATCTAACCAGAAAGTTCAACTTAAGGACTTCGGTTTGCAAAAAGAATCAAATCAAACGAAGCAACGAAACTCAAACTGCGAAAGAAACAAGCTTCGTTTACTAATCTGGACTAAAGTCAAATTTTATAGTGGCAAAAACTTGTTTAAGTTGGTTAAACAGAAAGAGGGCTTTGAGACAAAACTCTAGGCGCTTGAATCGCCTGATTCCGATAAACAAGCAAAAAGATAAACTAAAACGAAAATCGGATCAGAAATCGCGATCGAGAATAATCGCGAAAAATCTGAGAAAAAGAAAAACTAATGAACAGACTAACGAACGAACGTTTTCACCGTTCATTAAAACGAACGTCCGGACGAATGTCCGCTAAATAACTAAACCGAAAAAACGAACCAGATCTGAAAAAACAGATCTAGGGTTTACGAAATAAAACCTATCGGTTTTATAAAAAATGGTGGCTACCTCGTGGAACGGGATGGCGGCGGCGTAGTCCGGCGGGGCGGTGGCGTCGGGCGACGAGGCGGCGACGGCGTGCTCCGGCGGCGAGGCGGCATCGGGCGGCGGTGGGCGGCGGCGGGGTTGGCGACGGCGGCGGGGTGCGTAGCTGGGCTGGCTAGGGTTTGGCGGCTCGGGCCCCTCGCCTATTAAAGGGCCGGCCGGATCGGTGTCCCAGGCGGACACGGCCTGGTAGGTCGGTAACTTTTTTTAATTATTCCACGAAGAAAAACAAATAAAAGAAATACTAAACGGACTTCAAAAATCTTGAAATAAATTTTTCCCGTCCTCTAAAAATCTACTGAACAAGGTGAACATTTATATGGGACTCTAATGCAATTTTGAAAAACGTATATTTTTCCTAATTCAAATAAAATAGCGATAAAAATCTGAATAAAACTCATATTTGATTTTAACATTAAATCTCCAATATTTCTTTATTTTGAGGAAGTCATTTTATCCTCTCTCTTTTATTTTTATAAAAGAAATATTCGAAGATAAAATAATTAAAATCAAACGATCCTCTTTTCAAAATTCGAGAAAAACTCAAATATGAAAATAATGAAATCCCCAACTCTCTCCGTAGGTCCTTGAGTTGCGTAGAATTTCTAGGATCAAGCCAAAATACAATAAAATATGATATGCAATGATGATCTAATGTATAACATTCCAAATTGAAAATTTGGGATGTTACAAACCTATCCCCCTTAAGATGAATCTCGCCCTCAAGATTCGGGTTGGCTAGAAAATAGGTGAGGATGATTTTTCCATAAGTCTTCCTCGCGTTCCCATGTGGCTTCATCTTCAGTATGGTGGCTCCACTGAACCTTGCAAAACTTGATAACTTTGCTGCGTGTAACTCGGCTGGCAAAATCAAGAATCTTGACTAGCTTTTCCTCGTAGGTCAAATCGCTATCCAACTGTATCGCTTCCAGTGGCACTGTATCTCTCAGAGGGATATCAACCATCTCTGCGTGGCACTTCTTCAACTGAGAAACGTGGAACACATCGTGAACTCCTGACAATCCTTCGGGCAATTCCAACTTGTAAGCAACTTCTTCCATACGTTCCAAAACTTTGTATGGTCCCACAAAACGTGGTGCTAACTTTCTCTTAACTCCAAAGTGCTTAACTCCTCGGAGTGGTGATACACGAAGATACACTGTCTCCAACTTCGTAAACTGTCTCCTTGCGTTTAGAATCCGCATAGCTCTTCTGCCTGGACTGGGCTACCTTGAGTCTATCACGAATCAGTTTAACCTTCTTTTCAGACTCTTTAATCAAATCTGGTCCAAACAACTGTCGGTCTCCAACTTCATCCCACAACAACGGTGTTCTGCACCTCCTTCCGTACAATGCTTCAAAAGGGGCCATCTTCAAGATGGCTTGGTAACTGTTTTTGTAAGAGAACTCTGCGTAAGGCAAATTATCGTCCCAACTAAATCCATAATCTAGTGCACAAGCTCTCAACATGCCCTCCAGAATCTGATTGACTCTCTTAGTCTGTCCATCCGTCTGCGGGTGAAAAGTTGTACTGAACTCTAGCCTGGTTCCCAAAGTTTCATGCAACTGATTCCAGAACTTTGAGGTAAACTGGGTTCCTCTATCTGATACAATTGTCCTCGGAACTCCATGCAAACATACGATCCTGGTCATGTATATCTTTGCCAACTTAGCACTGGTGTACGTGGTCTTCACTGGGATGAAATGAGCTACTTTCGTCAAACGATCGACTACAACCCATATCGAGTCATAGCCTGAACGAGGCCTAGGTAATCCCTGTTGGAAATATGCCCTAGAGGCAATAATAAAAGCATTATTATTATATTTCCTTGTTCATGATAATTGTCTTTATTCATGCTATAATTGTGTTATCCGGAAATCGTAATACATGTGTGAATAACAGACACCAACATGTCCCTAGTAAGCCTCTAGTTGACTAGCTCGTTGATCAACAGATAGTCATGGCTTCCTGACTATGGACATTGGATTTCATTGATAACGAGATCACATCATTAGGAGAATGATGTGATGGACAAGACCCAATCCTAAACATAGCACAAGATCGTATAGTTCGTTTGCTAGAGTTTTCCAATGTCAAAGTATCTTTTCCTTAGACCATGAGATCATGTAACTCCCGGATACCGTAGGAGTGCTTTGGGTATACCAAATGTCACAACGTAACTGGGTGACTATAAAGGTATACTACGGGTATCTCCGAAAGTGTCTGTTGGGTTGACATGGATCAAGACTGGGATTTGTCACTCCGTATGACGGAGAGGTATCACTGGGCCCACTCGGTAATGCATCATCATAATGAGCTCAAAGTGACCAAGTGTCTGGTCACGGGATCATGCATTACGGTACGAGTAAAGTGACTTGCCGGTAACGAGATTGAACAAGGTATTGGGATACCGACGATCAAATCTCAGGCAAGTAACATATCGATTGACAAAGGGAATTGCATACGGGGTTGATTGAATCCTCGACATCGTGGTTCATCCGATGAGATCATCATGGAGCATGTGGGAGCCAACATGGGTATCCAGATCCCGCTGTTGGTTATTGACCGGAGAGCCATCTCGGTCATGTCTACATGTCTCCCGAACCCGTAGGGTCTACACACTTAAGGTTCGGTGACGCTAGGGTTGTAGATTATGTATATGCAGAACCCGAATGTTGTTCGGAGTCCCGGATGAGATCCCGGACGTCACGAGGAGTTCCGGAATGGTCCGGAGGTAAAGAATTATATATAGGAAGTGCTGTTTCGGCCATCGGGACAAGTTTCGGGGTTATCGGTATTGTACCGGGACCACCGGAGGGGTCCCGGGGGCCCACCGGGTGGGGCCACCTGTCCCGGGGGGCCACATGGGCTGTATGGGGGTGCCTTGGCCTTCATGGGCCAAGGGCACCAGCCCTACTAGGCCCATGCGCCTAGGGTTTCCACCATGGGGGAGGAGTCCAAGTGGTGGAAGGCACCCCGAGGTGCCTTGGGGGGGAGGGAAACCTCCCCCTGGCCGCCGCACCTAGGAGATCAGATCTCCTAGGCTGCGCACCCCCCCCCCTTGGCCCTCCTATTATAGTGGGGGAGAGGAGGGACTTTCATTCACCAGCCCTGGCGCCTCCCTCTCTCCCCGTTACGTCTCTCTCTCTCGTAGTATAGGCGAAGCCCTGCTACTGTGACGCCCTGCATCCACCACCACGCCGTCGTGCTGCTGGATCTTCATCAACCTCTCCTCCCCCTTGCTGGATCAAGAAGGAGGAGACGTCTCCCGTCCCGTACGTGTGTTGAACGCGGAGGTGCCGTCCGTTCGGCGCTTGGTCATCGGTGATTTGGATCACGTCGTGTTCGACTACATCATCACCGTTCTTTGAACGCTTCCGTGCGCGATCTACAAAGGTATGTAGATGCATCCAATGACTCGTTGCTAGATGAACTCCTAGATGATCTTGGTGAAACGAGTAGGAAAATTTTTGTTTTCTGCAACGTTCCCCAACAGTGGCATCATGAGCTAGGTCTATGCGTAGTTCTTCTTGCGCGAGTAGAACACAAATTTGTTGTGGGCGTAGATTTGTCAACTTTCTTGCCGTTACTAGTCTTTTCTTGCTTCAGCGGTATTGTGGGATGAAGCGGCCCGGACCAACCTTACACGTACGCTTACGTGAGACCGGTTCCACCGACTAACATGCACTAGTTGCATAAGGTGGCTGGCGGGTGTCTGTCTCTCCCACTTTAGTTGGAGCGGATTCGATGAACAGGGTCCTTATGAAGGGTAAATAGAAGTTGACAAATCACGTTGTGGCTTTCACGTAGGTAAGAAACGTTCTTGCTAGAACCCTAAGCCAGCCACGTAAAACTTGCAACAACAATTAGAGGACGTCTAACTTGTTTTTGCAGCAAGTGGTTTGTGATATGATATGGCCAAAGTTGTGATGAATGATGAATGATCTATATGTGATGTATGAGATGTTCATGCTATTGTAATAGGAATCACGACTTGCATGTCGATGAGTATGACAACCGGCAGGAGCCATAGGAGTTGTCTTTATTCTTTTATATGACCTGCGTGTCATTGAGAAACGCCATGTAAATTACTTTACTTTATTGCTAAACGCGTTAGCCATAGTAGTAGAAGTAATAGTTGGTGAGCAACTTCATGGAGACACGATGATGGAGATCATGAAGATGGAGATCATGGTGTCAAGCTGGTGACAAGATGATCATGGAGCCCCAAGATGGAGATCAAAGGAGCTATGTGATATTGGCCATATCATGTCACGTTTATTATTTGATTGCATGTGATGTTTATCATGTTTTTGCATCTTGTTTACTTAGAACGACGGTAGTAAATAAGATGATCCCTCATAACATTTCAAGAAGTGTTCTCCCCTAACTGTGCACCGTTCCTAAAGTTCATCGTTTCTAAGCACGCCGTGATGATCGGGTGTGATGGATCCTTACGTTCACATACAACGGGTGTTAGACGAGCCTAGAGTACAGACATGGCCTCGACACATGCAAACACTTAGGGTTAACTTGACGAGCCTAGCATGTACAGACATGGCCTCGGAACACAGAAGACCGAAAGGTCGAGCATGAGTCGTATAGAAGATACGATCAACATGAAGATGTTCACCGACGTTGATAGTCCGTCTCACGTGATGATCGGACACGGCCTAGTTAACTCGGATCATGTAATACTTAGATGACTAGAGGGATGTCTAATCTAAGTGGGAGTTCATTAATAATTTGATTAGATGAACTTAATTATCATGAACTTAGTCTAAAATCTTTGCAATATGTCTTGTAGATCAAATGGCCACGTAGTCCTCAACTTCAACGCGTTCCTAGAGAAAACCAAGCTGAAAGACGATGGCAGCAACTATACGGACTGGGTCCGGAACCTGAGGATCATCCTCATAGCTGCCAAGAAAGATTATGTCCTACAAGCACCGCTAGGTGATCCACCCGTCCCACAGAACCAAGACGTTATGAACGCTTGGCAGACACGTGTTGACGACTACTCCCTCGTTCAGTGCGGCATGCTTTACAGCTTAGAGCCGGGGCTCCAAAAGCGTTTTGAGAGACATGGAGCATACGAGATGTTCGAAGAGCTGAAAATGGTTTTTCAAGCTCATGCCCGGATCGAGAGATATGAAGTCTCCGATAAGTTCTTCAGCTGTAAGATGGAGGAAAATAGTTCTGTCAGTGAGCACATACTCACTATGTCTGGGTTACATGACCGCTTGTCTCAGCTGGGAGTTAATCTCCCGGATGATGCGGTCATTGACAGAATCCTCCCAGTCGCTTCCACCAAGCTACAAG
Source organism: Triticum urartu (assembly GCF_003073215.2). Classification (NCBI taxonomy): domain Eukaryota; kingdom Viridiplantae; phylum Streptophyta; class Magnoliopsida; order Poales; family Poaceae; genus Triticum; species Triticum urartu. Next base: position 516,573,672 of record NC_053024.1, read on the forward strand.
AGCTTTGTGATGAACTTCAACATGCAGGGGATGCAAAAGACCATTCCTGAGTTGTTCTCAATGCTGAAATCAGCGGAGGTAGAAGTCAAGAAGGAGCATCAAGTGTTGATGGTCAATAAAACCACTAAGTTCAAGAAAGGCAAGGGTAAAAAGAACTTCAAGAAGGACGGCAAGGAGGTTGCCGCGCCCGGCAAGCAAGCTGCCGGGAAGAAGCCAAAGAATGGACCCAAGCCTGAGACGGAGTGCTTTTATTGCAAAGGGAAGGGTCACTGGAAACGGAACTGCCCCAAATACTTAGCGGACAAGAAGGCCGGCAACGCCAAAGGTATATTTGATATACATGTAATTGATGTGTACCTTACCAGTACTCGTAGTGACTCCTGGGTATTTGATACCGGTGCTGTTGCTCATATTTGTAACTCACAGCAGGAGCTGCGGAATAAACGGAGACTGGCAAAGGACGAGGTGACGATGCGCGTCGGGAATGGTTCCAAGGTCGATGTGATCGCCGTCGGCACCTGCCTCTGCATTTACCTACGGGATTAGTTTTAAACCTCAATAACTGTTATTTAGTGCCAGCTTTGAGCATGAACATTGTATCGGGATCTCGTTTAATTCGAGATGGCTACTCATTTAAATATGAGAATAATGGTTGTTCCATTTATATGAGAGATATGTTTTATGGTCATGCTCCTATGGTGAATGGTTTATTCTTAATGAATCTCGGGCGTATTACTACACATGTGAGTACCAAAAGATGTAAAGTTGATAATGATAGTACCACATACTTGTGGCATTGCCGCCTTGGTCACATAGGTGTCAAACGCATGAAGAAGCTCCATGCAGATGGACTTTTAGAGTCTCTTGATTATGAATCATTTGACACATGCGAACCATGCCTCATGGGTAAAATGACCAAGACTCCGTTCTCAGGAACAATGGAGCGAGCAACCAACTTATTGGAAATCATACATACTGATGTGTGCGGTCCAATGAGTGTTGAGGCTCGCGGTGGCTATCGTTATGTTCTCACCCTCACTGATGACTTGAGTAGATATGGATATGTCTACTTAATGAAACACAAGTCTGAAACCTTTGAAAAGTTCAAGGAATTTCAGAGTGAGGTTGAGAATCAACGTGACAGGAAAATCAAGTTTCTACGATCAGATCATGGAGGAGAATACTTGAGTCACGAATTTGGCACACACTTAAGAAAATGTGGAATAGTTTCACAACTCACGCCGCCTGGAACACCTCAGCGTAACGGTGTGTCCGAACGTCGTAATCGCACTCTATTGGATATGGTGCGGTCTATGATGTCTCTTACTGATTTACCGCTATCTTTTTGGGGCTATGCTTTAGAGACTGCCGCATTCACTTTAAATAGGGCTCCATCGAAATCCGTTGAGACGACACCGTATGAATTATGGTTTGGGAAGAAACCTAAGATGTCGTTTCTAAAAGTTTGGGGATGCGATGCTTATGTCAAGAAACTTCAACCTGAGAAGCTTGAACCCAAGTCGGAAAAATGCGTCTTCATAGGATACCCTAAAGAAACTATTGGGTATACCTTCTACCTAAGATCCGAAGGCAAGATCTTTGTTGCCAAGAACGGAATCTTTCTGGAGAAAGAGTTTCTCTCGAAAGAAGTAAGTGGGAGGAAAGTAGAGCTTGATGAAGTATTACCTCTTGAACCGGAAAATGGCGCAACTCAAGAAAATGTTCCTGAGGTGCCTGCACCGACTAGAGAGGAAGTTAATGATAATGATCAAGATACTTCTGATCAAGCTCCTACTGAAATTCGAAGGTCCACAAGGACACGTTCCGCACCAGAGTGGTACGGCAACCCTGTCTTGGAAATCATGTTGTTAGACAACGGTGAACCTTCGAACTATGAAGAAGCGATGGCGGGCCCGGATTCCGACAAATGGCTAGAAGCCATGAAATCCGAGATAGGATCCATGTATGAAAACGAAGTATGGACTTTGACTGACTTGCCCATTGAACGGCGAGCCATAGAAAATAAATGGATCTTTAAGAAGAAGACAGACGCGGATGGTAATGTGACCATCTATAAAGCTCGACTTGTTGCTAAGGGTTATCGACAAGTTCAAGGAGTTGACTACGATGAGACTTTCTCACCGGTAGCGAAGCTAAAGTCCGTCCGAATCATGTTAGCAATTGCCGCATTTTATGATTATGAAATTTGGCAAATGGACGTCAAAACGGCATTCCTTAATGGTTTCCTTAAGGAAGAATTGTATATGATGCAGCCGGAAGGTTTTGTCGATCCTAAGAATGCTGACAAGGTGTGCAAGCTCCAACGCTCGATTTATGGGCTGGTGCAAGCATCTCGGAGTTGGAACATTCGCTTTGATGAGATGATCAAAGCGTTTGGGTTTACGCAGACTTATGGAGAAGCCTGCGTTTACAAGAAAGTGAGTGGGAGCTCTGTAGCATTTCTCATATTATATGTAGATGACATACTGTTGATGGGAAATGATATAGAACTCTTGGACAACATCAAGGCCTACTTGAATAAGAGTTTTTCAATGAAGGACCTTGGAGAAGCTGCTTATATATTAGGCATCAAAATCTATAGAGATAGATCAAGACGCCTCATAGGTCTTTCACAAAGCACATACCTTGATAAGATATTGAAGAAGTTCAATATGGATCATTCTAAGAAGGGGTTCTTACCTGTGTTACAAGGTGTGAAATTGAGCTCAGCTCAATGTCCGACCACGGCAGAAGAAATAGAAGAGATGAGTGTCATCCCCTATGCCTCAGCCATAGGTTCTATTATGTATGCCATGCTGTGTACCAGACCTGATGTAAACCTTGCCGTAAGTTTGGTAGGCAGATACCAAAGTAATCCCGGCAAGGAACACTGGACAGCGGTTAAGAATATCCTGAAGTACCTGAAAAGGACTAAGGAAATGTTTCTCGTTTATGGAGGTGACGAAGAGCTCGTCGTAAAGGGTTACGTCGACGCTAGCTTCGACACAGATCTGGATGACTCTAAGTCACAAACCGGATACGTGTATATGTTGAATGGTTGAGCAGTGAGCTGGTGCAGCTGCAAGCAGAGCGTCGTGGCGGGATCTACATGTGAAGCGGAGTACATGGCAGCCTCGGAGGCAGCACATGAAGCAATATGGGTGAAGGAGTTCATCACCGACCTAGGAGTCATACCCAATGCGTCGGGGCCGATCAAGCTCTTCTGTGACAACACTGGAGCCATTGCTCTTGCCAAGGAGCCCAGGTTTCACAAGAAGACAAGGCACATCAAGCGTCGCTTCAACTCCATCCGTGAAAATGTTCAAGATGGAGACATAGAGATTTGTAAAGTACATACGGACCTGAATATAGCGGATCCGTTGACTAAACCTCTCCCTAGGGCAAAACATGATCAACACCAGAATTCCATGGGTGTTCGATTCATCACATTGTAACTAGATTATTGACTCTAGTGCAAGTGGGAGACTGTTGGAAATATTCCCTAGAGGCAATAATAAAAGCATTATTATTATATTTCCTTGTTCATGATAATTGTCTTTATTCATGCTATAATTGTGTTATCCGGAAATCGTAATACATGTGTGAATAACAGACACCAACATGTCCCTAGTAAGCCTCTAGTTGACTAGCTCGTTGATCAACAGATAGTCATGGTTTCCTGACTATGGACATTGGATGTCATTGATAACGAGATCACATCATTAGGAGAATGATGTGATGGACAAGACCCAATCCTAAACATAGCACAAGATCGTATAGTTCGTTTGCTAGAGTTTTCCAATGTCAAAGTATCTTTTCCTTAGACCATGAGATCATGTAACTCCCGGATACCGTAGGAGTGCTTTGGGTATACCAAATGTCACAACGTAATTGGGTGACTATAAAGGTAGACTACGGGTATCTCCCAAAGTGTCTGTTGGGTTAACATGGATCAAGACTGGGATTTGTCACTCCGTATGACGGAGAGGTATCACTGGGCCCACTCGGTAATGCATCATCATAATGAGCTCAAAGTGACCAAGTGTCTGGTCACGAGATCATGCATTACGGTACGAGTAAAGTGACTTGCCGGTAACGAGATTGAACGAGGTATTGGGATACCGACGATCGAATCTCGGGCAAGTAACATATCGATTGACAAAGGGAATTGCATACGGGGTTGATTGAATCCTTGACATCGTGGTTCATCTGATGAGATCATCGTGGAGCATGTGGGAGCCAACATGGGTATCCAGATCCCGCTGTTGGTTATTGACCGGAGATCGTCTCGGTCATGTCTGCTTGTCTCCCGAACCCGTAGGGTCTACACACTTAAGGTTCGGTGACGCTAGGGTTATGAAGATATGTATATGCAGAAACCCGAATGTTGTTCGGAGTCCCGGATGAGATCCCGGACGTCACGAGGAGTTCCGGAATGGTCCGGAGGTAAAGAATTATATATAGGAAATGCTGTTTCGGCCATCGGGACAAGTTTCGGGGTTATCGGTATTGTACCGGGACCACCGGAGGGGTCCCGGGGGCCCACCGGGTGGGGCCACCTGTCCCGGGGGGGGCACATGGGCTGTAGGGGGTGCTCCTTGGCCTACATGGGCCAAGGGCACCAGCCCCACTAGGCCCATGCGCCTAGGGTTTCCATGGGGGAGGAGTCCCACTAGTGGAAGGCACCCCGAGGTGCCTTGGGGGGGAGGGAATCCTTCCCCTGGCCGCCGCACCTAGGAGATTGGATCTCCTAGGCTGCGCACCACCCCCCCTTGGCCCTCCTATATATAGTGGGGGAGAGGAGGGACTTCATACACCAGCCTTGGCGCCTCCCTCTCTCCCCGTTACGTCTCTCTCTCTCGTAGTATAGGCGAAGCCCTGCTACTGTGACGCCCTGCATCCACCACCACGCCGTCGTGCTGCTGGATCTTCATCAACCTCTCCTCCCCCCTTGCTGGATCAAGAAGGAGGAGACGTCCCCATCCCGTACGTGTGTTGAACGCGGAGGTGCTGTCCGTTCGGCGATTGGTCATCGGTGATTTGGATCACGTCGTGTTCGACTACATCATCACCGTTCTTTGAACGCTTCCGTGCGTGATCTACAAAGGTATGTAGATGCATCCAATGACTCGTTGCTAGATGAACTCCTAGATGATCTTGGTGAAACGAGTAGGAAATTTTTTTGTTTTCTGCAACGTTCCCCAACAGATCCCATGATAAAATCCATGCCCAGCTTATCCCACTTCCATTCGGGTATCAGCAATGGTTGTAGCAATCCTGCTGGCTTCTGATGCTCTGCCTTCACTCTCTGACATACATCACAAACTGCTACATACTCCGCAATATCCTTCTTCATTCTGGTCCACCAGAATCTATCCTTCAGATCCAGATACATCTTGGTATTTCCTGGGTGAATCGAATATGGTGAATCATGGGCCTCCTGCAAAATCATCTTCCTGATCTCCTGATCATTTGGTACATATACGCGGTCCTCGAACCATAAGGTATCGTGCTCATCCTCACGAAATCCTTTAGCCTTTCCTTTGCTCATCCTTTCCTTTATCTCGGCAATCTCCTTGTCCGTCTTCTCCGCTTCTCTGATCTTATCCATCAAAGTAGACTGAATCTCCAAAGCTGCTACATAACCTCTCGGAACTATCTCCAAACATAGCTCACGTAGGTCTTTTGCTAATTCCTTGGGTAACTCTCTGGTCATGAATGTATTGACATGACTCTTGCGGCTCAACGCATCGGCTACTACGTTAGCCTTTCCGGGATGATAGTGCAACTTCATGTCATAATCCTTTATGAGTTCCAACCATCTCCTCTGCCTGAGATTCAACTCCTTCTGCGTGAAGATATACTTCAAACTCTTGTGATCCGTGTATACCTCACAATGATTTCCGATGAGAAAATGTCTCCAAGTCTTCAACGCATGCACTACAACTGCTAACTCCAAATCATGGGTAGCATAATTCAACTAATGGGGTTTAAGCTGTCGTGAGGCATATGAAACAACTCTTCCTTCCTGCATAAGCACTGCTCCAAGTCCTCCACGAGAAGCGTCGCAATACACTTCATAATCTTTGCGTTGATCTGGCAGAATCAACACTGGTGATGTAACCAAACGTTTCTTCAATTCCTGAAAACTAGCCTCACATTCCTCAGTCCATTTGAACTTGGTGTCCTTCTTAAACAACTTTGTCATAGGCTTTGCAATCTTCGAGAAATTCTGAATGAACCTCCGGAAGTATCCTGCGAGTCCAAGAAAACTCCGGATCTCTCCAACGGACGTGGGTGCCTCCCAATTTGTCACGGTGACAACTTTTTTGGGGTCTACCGCTATTCCTTCTCCGGATATAACATGTCCAAGGAATCGAACTTCCTTCAACCAAAACTCACACTTGCTGAACTTGGCGTATAGCTGTTGTTCTCTGAGCTTCCCAAGTACCAAACGCAAATGCTCCTTATGCTCCTCTTCACTCTTCGAGTAGACCAGAATATCATCAATGAACACCACAACGAACTTATCTAAAAACTCCATAAACACCTTGTTCATCATGTTCATGAAATAGGCAGGTGCGTTAGTCAGGCCAAATGACATAACGGTATACTCATATAGCCTGTACCTTGTGGTAAAAGCTGTCTTAGGTATATCCTGCTCCCGAATCTTCAACTGGTGGTACCCTAATCGTAGATCGATCTTGGAAAACACCTTAGCTCCTTGTAGCTGATCAAACAAGTCATTGATCATCGGCAGTGGGTATTTGTTCTTGATCGTCACCTCATTCAATCCTCGATAATCAACAACCATCCTTAATGATCCATCCTTCTTCTCCACTAGAAGTACTGGTGATCCCCAAGGTGACGAGCTTGGGCGAATATATCCTTTATCCAGTAACTCCTTAATCTGCTTCTTAATTTCCTCTAAATCCTGTGCGGGCATCCTATATGGTCTCTTAGATATTGGCCCTGTGGCTGGCAAAAGCTCAATAAAAAACTCAATGTCTCTATCCGGTGGCATGCCTGGCAACTCTTCTGGAAATACATCCGGGAAATCCTTCACCACTGGTACTTCCTCCTATACAACTCCTGATAAGGAATTTACTTGAGTCCTAATCAGCGCATGCCGGGATACATACTTGATCCTTCTTCCTTCTGGGGTGGTGAGCAAAATAGACTTACTGGTGCAATCGATGTTTCCTCCATACATTGATAGCCAATCCATACCCAGAATCACATCCAAACCTTGCGAATCCAAAATTATCAGATCTGAGGAAAAAACGCGCCTACCTATGGTCAACGGTATCTGAGAACATCCTTGGCTTGCCATATACTCTGCTCCTGGCGAGCTCACTAACATAGGTGTACTAAGAACATTGGTGGGCAGTTTATACTTATCCACAAATCCCCTTGATATGTATGAATGCGATGCACCAGTATCGAAAAGTACGACTGCAGTAAATGACTTAACCAAAAACTTACCTATTACTGCATCTGGCTCAGCTTCAATCTCCTCCATGTTAACATGGTTTACTTGTCCCCTGTTGAAAGGGTTGGACTTCTTCCCAGAGCTTCCATTGCCGTTCCCATTCTTAGCTTCAAGACATTCATTGGCGTAATGTCCGGTCTTCTGGCACTTGTAGCAAGTAACGTGGCTTAGATCTTTCTTGGCGGGCGTTGCTGGGTTGGAACGGTTCTGTCCGTTGCTTCCTCCATTACCATTCTTGGAGCCACTATGGTTGTGCGAACTTCCTCCATTGTGAGTGTGGCCTCCATGGTTATGTACAAGTACTCCGGAACGTAGTAATTTCAAAAAAATTCCTACGCACACGCAAGATCATGGTGATGCATAGCAACAAGAGGGGAGAGTGTGATCTACGTACCCTTGTAGACCGACAGCGGAAGCATTAGCACAACGCGGTTGATGTAGTCGTACGTCTTCACGGCCCGACCGATCAAGCACTGAAACTACGGCACCTCCGAGTTTTAGCACATGTTCAGCTCGATGACGATCCCCGGACTCCGATCCAGCAAAGTGTCGGGGAAGAGTTCCGTCAGCACGACGGCGTGGTGACGATCTTGATGTTCTACCGTCGCAGGGCTTCGCCTAAGCACCGCTACAATATTATCGAGGGTTATGGTGGAAGGGGGCACCGCACACGGCTAAGAAAATGATCACGTGGATCAACTTGTGTGTCTAGGGGTGCCCCCTGCCCCCGTATATAAAGGAGCAAGGGGAGGAGGCCGGCCGGCCCTATTGGCGCGCCAAGGAGGAGTCCTCCTCCTAGTAGGAGTAGGACTCCTACTAGGAGGGGGAAAGGAAGTGGGGAGGGAGAAGGAAAGGGGGGGGCGCCGCCCCCCTCTCCTAGTCCAATTTGGACCAAGGGGGGAGGAGGCACGCGGCCCACCCTGGCTGCCCTTCTCTCTTTCCACTAAGGCCCATATGGCCCATTACTTCTCCCGGGGTTGTTATGGTAACCCTCCGACACTCCTGTTTTCTCCGAAATCACCCGGAACACTTCCGTGTCCGAATATAGCCGTCCAATATATCAATATTTATGTCTCGACCATTTCGAGACTCCTCGTTATGTCCGTGATCAAATCCGGGACTCCGAACTAACTTCGGTACATCAAAACTCATAAACTCATAATATAACTGTCATCGAAACCTTAAGCGTGCGGACCCTACGGGTTCGAGAACAATGTAGACATGATCGAGACATGTCTCCGGTCAATAACCAATAGCGGAACCTGGATGCTCATATTGGCTCCCACATATTCTACAAAGATCTTTATCGGTCAGACCGCATAACAACATACGTTGTTCCCTTTGTCATCGGTATGTTACTTGCCCGAGATTCGATCGTCGGTATCTCAATACCTAGTTCAATCTCGTTACCGGCAAGTCTCTTTACTCATTTCGTAATACATCATCTCGCAACTTAACTCATTAGTTGCAATGCTTGCAAGGCTTATGTGATGTGCATTACCGAGAGGGCCCAGAGATACCTCTCCGACAATCGGAGTGACAAATCCTAATCTCAAAATACGCCAACCCAACATTTACCTTTGGAGACACCTGTAGAGCTCCTTTATAATCACCCAGTTACGTTGTGACGTTTGGTAGCACACAAAGTGTTCCTTCGGCAAACGGGAGTTGCATAATCTCATAGTCATAGGAACTTGTATAAGTCATGAAGAAAGCAATAGCAACATACTAAATGATCGGGTGCTAAGCTAATGGAATGGGTCATGTCAATCACATCATTCTCCTAATAATGTGATCCCGTTAATCAAATGACAACACATGTCTATGGTTAGGAAACATAACCATCTTTGATTAATGAGCTAGTCAAGTAGAGGCATACTAGTGACGTTTAGTTTGTCTATGTATTCACACAAGTATTATGTTTCCGGATAATACAATTCTAGCATGAATAATAAACATTTATCATGATATAAGGAAATAAAATAATAACATTATTATTGCCTCTAGGGCATATTTCCTTCACTCCCGAGTTCGGGGTAAAACGGGGTCTCTGCTGAGCTCCAGAATTATACCTCCCTTGTCCATACTTCCTCTTGCGGTTATCAATCTGCTGCTGCTTTCCTTCAATCATGAGGGATCTATATACTAGCTCCTGGTAGTTGTTGAAATTTGCCACCATCAACTACATGCTCAGCTCATCATTCAGTCCTTCTAGAAACTTCTCCTGCTTAGTTGCATCGGTAGCAACATCATCTGGGGCATAACATGCTAGCTTACTAAAATCATCAACATACTGGCCAACTGTGCGTCCTCCTTGGCGTAAGTTGCGAAACTCACGCTTCTTTATGGCCATAGCTCCTGTGGATACATGGGCTGTGCAAAAAGCCTGCTGGAACTGGTCCCATGTAACGGTGGCTATAGGATAGGTGACAGTGTAATTCTCCCACCATGAGGCTGCTGGTCCATCCAATTGGTGTGCGGAAAAACGCACCTTCTCAGCATCTGTGCATCCTGCAGTGGTTAACTCCCTTCCAATCTTGCGGAGCCAATCATCTACTACTATCGGCTCGGTGCTACTAGAAAACACCGGCGGCTGCAACCTCAGAAAACGGGCTAAGTTGTCAACTGGGTGGTGGTGGTGGTGGTGGGTTGTTGTTGTTGCCTTGGTTCTGAACTAACAACTGCATCAGGGTATTCTGCTGCTGGATCAACTGAGTGAGCTCCGGTGGAAAGGTAAATCCGGGGTCACGTCTCGGAGGCATCTGAGGGTTTAGAGGGAAGAGAATAGAATAGAATGGGGTCTAGTGAGAAAACACTACCCATATGCACATGAGACAGACACAATCATATCCTAAATCAATCAAGCAAGGGCATACAATCGGTCTAGAACTATCGTTACAGAAGTGCTCGGACTATACTACATACATGGTGGAATACTACTACTGATATGGTGGTCGACTAGAAATATTGATCGGTCGAAGACTCGATGATATCTGCTCCAGCTTCATCAACATAGTCATCATCGCTATCGTCGGGGTCCGAGTCGGTGTCGTTGATGATGATGTAGTTCTCCGGGCAAGTGGAACCGTCATCTTATCCTCCTGGCGCGGGGTCTCCCATGAATACTCCTAGCTTCCTTGTCAGGTCGTCATTCTTCTCCACTAGTACGACGATTTCCTCCTCATAATCTTCATGAGTTTCCTTGAGTTCTTCTTCAAGCTCCGTGATCCTTGTCATCACCTTATTTAGATCTATCATGCCTACGCGCACCCGCCGCGCCCGTGCCTCTGCCCGTGCGCGCCCCTCCACCCACCGCGGCGCCGGTCCCCGTGCATTTGGCTGCACCCACCGTGCCCGTGTGCTCGCGCCCCTCAACGGCATGGGACGCTGCCGTCGACCGCTACCTCTCAGCGGCGCCAGTTGCCGTCCTCCCGTGCCTTGCCCGTCGATCGCGCGACGACATGATGTTTGATTTACAAGTGAAGAACATTTTGTGCTGCCTTGAAGACTTCAACAACGATGTCCCGGAGGACGACAATGACAACGACGACACGGCACGCTGCCTCCGCCGCTGCTGGAAATAGTTTTTTGGGGGTTTAATACTGTATCTCGAATTCTCAATCATATGAATATAAATTCGTAGTGTAACTGAATGCAAGATATGGTTTGAACAAACTTGCGTTTTTCTCTCTTAATGTACAGACTTATCAAACGGTTTTTAAATATGAAACACTCATCGCAAACATTACAGTTAGAATATTCATATGCAAACCGACAGCTTCCCCAGGAAGCCAAGGGAAAATGTGTCGAGCAGGATTTGTGCATCACTTCAACGCAAACTGTTGTTATACATGACCCATGTGCAAGCACGTACAAACAATTGGGTAAGATTTGCATATCTGTCATTTTGGGTATGTTGCCATTTGTCAAACTGGAAAGATTGACATTTGTTTATCTAGTAACATTGCCATTTGTCAACCTTGTAACATTGCGATGTCAAAATATGCAGCTAAAAATCACTAGCACTATCTAATTTTTGCAACTAAAATCACTAGCACTATTCATATGGACACCACTAGCATGTGTGAGGACGCATATGCAAATGTACCATTGATTACATACAACAAGTCATCAACCCACAACAACAACGAGCGTACACGTTGGATTATAGATCATTTCCAACAAAACATTCTAGTAAAGTTTTCTCACACAACAAATAACAAAGCGATGAAATGAACTTCAGCTCTACCAGAAGTGATTCTCTAGGAAGGGAAAGCTACTGTCAATCTCGAGACCAATGTAGGACTGATCATCGAGGCTGAAGCGGCGTATGTCAGGACCCATATTGGGACAGTAGGGAAGCATAGTAATGTTCGAGGTATAGATACAGTTGCTTCTCATAAATGGTAGTAAAGTTGTGTCAACAGCAGCTGGATCGCCTTCCACCATCATTGGATAGTTTTGTCCAAGGAAGAGCGAGTTTCCTCCAAGACTTTCAATACTGAACCGGGAGAAGGTGTTGGCGCTAGTACACTAGTATCCATCCCGAATACCCTGCAATGGATGTTGGAATAGGTCCGGAGAGTGCGACCACGCGAGGCAATACCTGCTTCCTTAGTAACATCAACAGTGCCCTGTATACAGATAAGAAGAGGTGATCCATCGGAATAAGTTGCCAGGCGCCACTGAGTATATGGGTTCTGCTCGTCCTCATGCTCGTAAAAATTTTCAAGTATAGGTGGTGGAATGTTCACAGGACCTTGGAAACACAAGAATGTTAATTAGTAAAGGGAAACTAGCTAACCCACATGCATGTGGATGAAACAATTATAATTACGGTGGAAGACAAATGTACCGAAAGAATCAGGATTCCATGCAAAAGCAGTGCCATGAGTGGTGGCAGCAAACACAAGACCCTCGTATTGAATTGCATCACAGTACTCGTCCGTGTATAGAAAATTGATTTTTGAGCAATATCCATCGTGGCATGGAAGTAAGTATGACAACAAGCTTGTCGAAGATAGCAACAACTTCATAGTTCGTGTAATCCCAAGAGCAGCTGGGAACTCGACAAATTGCTATCTTCCGTAGACGACAACCAGCATGATCGTATTTGAACCCACGTAGAATACCGGTGTACTCAACCTCTGGGCAGTCGTCTGAGATTTTTGGAAGTGGAACCCGGTGACAAGTGTACACATTCACAAGTTCCCACTCGCAGTTGTACCCAATATAAACAACCCAATCTCCATTTGCGCCTGCCCAAGCCTTGCCCTCAAGCGATGGCATCTTAATATCATACGTATCATTATCAAGCGGCATCAAATTACACAAGGTGAGGCTTCCCTCGTCCCCATGCCAGTCAGCAGGGTCACGGCTAAGAAGATAGGGGAGATCAAACCGCTCCGGACCCTTGGGTTCCTTGTAATGATGTTCTTAGTTGAGTCGAGAATGGTCTTGAACGAACCTGCCATGCTAGCCGAGGTGATGACGTCGCACCGATCAATGAGTTCCTCCACCACATCATCATTCAGATCGGGGCAAGAATAACGGGGTCGTTTCTGGCCTGTTCCCTCCATGGAGAAGGCGATCAAACAATGGTAGAAGGAAGGGTGAAGGCAAATAGAAGAGGGAGGAAGAGCTAGCGTGTGACAACAGTTCCAAATCGAGCGGGAAAGGCGAAGAGTCAGTGGACGGTTGCCACGGTACACGAAGAGGCGCCTGGGGAGCGAACGGTTGCCACAGAGGTCACACATTGACGACAAGGGCCAAGTGAACCGCATGCGTATATCGCACACACCTTGATCTGGCTGACCGTTTCTTTTGTGTTGCCTAATTACAAATAGTTCATCCGAGTGAATTGTATGTTATATATCGCACACACCTTCATCTGGCTGCCCGTTTCTTTTGTTCCTCCTCTTCACAAATAGTTCATCTGAGCGAACTGTATGCTGTGTATCACACACACCTTCATCTGGCTGCCCGTTTCTTTTGTTCCTCATCATCGCAAACAGTTAATTGAACTGAACCATATGCCCTTCATCGCACACGCAACTAAAATCTGAACCGTGTTTGATGCATCCATCATCGCAAACGTTTTATACATTTTTGACGGTTTTCATACACCACCATTTGCGATTATTGCATCGCACACAGTTTCTCGAAGGGACTCTGATCGTAGTGTTGCGTTAGCAGCATCTTGCAGTAGTGTGGATATCGTCATGATTATTTGAAGTTCTATCAATTGCCCAACAGTAATTCTGTCGGCGTTCTGGGAACGGGGGTCCCCAGACTTGCCTGCTTGCGGCCCACAATGTGGTTCCACCAGCGGCCTGTATGGCCCATCTTCACCAACAAATACTCAAGACCCTCGCGAGGGGCCAAGCGTCGCGAGGTGGACGACGCCGGACCTCCTCAGGGGCGGCCTCACCAGGCTGGCTCACGAGGGGCGGAGAGATCAAGGCCAGGGATACCTCGCGAGGTTTCTGTGACGCAAGCCATGACGACTGGAGCCAGGCGGGCGCCAGCGCGCGTAGTGTCCTCATTTCCTCTTTGGTGCAAAGGGGGCAAGCGCAGGCAAGGAGTCCCAAGGCATCAGGCAAAGGTTTTCATATTGGTGCAACAAGACCAAGACCAGCAGGACAGCAAGATGGAGGTCACCGTGGAGCCAAAGACGGCGTCACCACCCGAGTCTTTGGTAGGTGAAGACCACCTTTTATTAGGATAGCTTGTACTAGTTGTCTCCCTTCAAACTGGCCATTGTGGGATCCCTTCCTGCTCAATATTTGGGAAGAGGACCAGGGCCTCTATATAGGACTAGCCACCACCACAGGAAGGGGATCGACAACCACACCAAGTCTACCAAGCACAAGAACACCTCTCCTCAGGAGGCTGTTCTTCCCTTGTAACTGTTCATCCTCAGCCTAAGAGGCAATCCACCACACTACACTGGCGTAGGGTATTACACCACAACGGTGGCCCAAACCAGTATAAATCTTGTGTCTCTTGTTCTTTGAGTCCGTCGAGCTAGGCCGTAAGATCTTACAAAGTGTGCGAGCTAGTGGGGGGAGAGAACTTCGCGCGCACCCCAGTGTTCGAACCTCAAGGGTTTGCCGGAACCCGAAATCCGACATTTGGCGCGCCAGGTAGGGGTGCACCGAAGCTTTCTTCTTTGCCGACCCATGCTTCGTCACTCCACCAAGTTCATGGCGGACGCTCGCCGGGCTTGCGCCGAGCGCCGGGCCGCCCTCGCCACCCATGTCGCTCAGACAGCCCCCGTCAGCGGGCCTCCTCGGTGCTCTCCGTCAACCGCCGCCAACGCCGCCACCGGTCCGGCGGCAAACGAGTAGCAAGCCTCCTCACTGCATCCCTCCGTGCGCTGTGACGGCCACACCGCCACCCCGTCGCTGACTCCCGCTGGCTCATCATCTCAGGCTCGTCGCGCACCCACGGACGCGCAGGCTGCGCTACTCATGGCATGCGAGCTCCTGCGCTACCGCCCAGTCGACGACCTCTACGAGGATTGCTCCCTCTCGCTGCCTCGCCCGCCCCCAGCTGCGGGCGATGTGGCTCACGGAGCACCTCCGCCTCCCCCGTAACAAGATGGCGCCCTCGCGCCGAAGCTTACAGCTCGTGGTGCGCCTCCGCCTCCCCCACGTCAGGACAGCGCCCTCGCTCCAAGGTGTGCGGTCCCGCGGCGTGACCCACCGCGCCGCGTGCCCGAGCACGAAGAAAGGAGCTACCAAGAGATTCCCCGTCTGCAAGGAAACGCTCCACCGCTCCTGGCTCCACTGCGCCAGGATTGCTTGCTGCGACAGGACCATGCGCCGCATGCCGTGGCAGTGTAGGGGCATCACGACCATGCTCTGCCTCCGCGACGGGCCCCTGTGGCCATGGCAGGTTGCCGCGCCTTCACTCCCGAGCCGCGTAGCGTCGTCTGGCCAGGCAAGTTCAAACCAGATCTGCCTCCATGCTACGACGGCACCCCCGACCCTACGGAGTTCCTGCACCTCTACGAGCTGAGCATCGAGGCGGCCAACGACGACGAAAAGGTCATGGCGAACTGGTTTCCCATGGCTCTCAAGGATGGCGTTCGCTCATGGCTCCTGAACCTGCCTCCAGGCTCGGTCTCCTCCCAGGACGAGATGCGCGACCACTTCATCGCCAACTTCCAGGGCACTTGCGACCGCCCGCCGGCCGGGGGTGACCTGCGCCGCATCAAGTAACAGCCGGGAGAGACCCTACAAAAGTACATCCAGCGCTTCAATGGTGTGTGCATGAAGATCCCCAAGGTGACCGACGAGGCCATCATCTCAGCATTTTCCAACGGCGTCCACGACATCAAGATGAAGGAGGAACTCGCCATCCATGAAGAGTTGTGCACGACCTTGGAGCTGTTCAACATCGCGACCAAGTGTGCAAGAGCTGAGGAGGGGCGTCTCTCCCTCCTGGAGCTCCCTACTGCGGATCCAGAGAAGAAGAAGGCCAAGGCCAAGGACGTGAAGCGTAAAGGAGCAGCCGTACTCGCGGCAGATCTAGACACCAAGCGCGGCCAAAATCTTCCCGAGTCGTCCAAGGGCAGCCGCACGTTCTGCGCCTTCCACAACGTGCATACCCACAACACCAACGATTGTCAAGAGCTCGGGGCCATTTGAGATGGACGCTTCGGTCGGTGCCCCGGGTGCAACGACCGGGGCTACGGCCGAGCGGGTGGACAGGGTGGAGGACATTGGGATGACCGTGGGCCCTGCCAGGAGTGGCGCGACCAACCTCGCAAGGACCGCTGGCAGGACCAGCCTCATGAGGGCGCCTGGCGCGACCAGCCTCATGAGGACTGACCTCAGGGCAACCCTGGACTCCCCCCACTGCCGCCGCCAAGGAGGAACGGCAACCACCAACAGGATGAAGGGGCTAGGGGCTTCCAAGAGCCGCTCGCCATCGCCTGTATCTTGGGTGGCGCACAGGCCCCAACCTCCCAGCGCATCTTCAAGCTCGAGGCCACGCGCCCGCTCAGATGGTCCAAGTACGCCATCACCTTTAGCTCGGCGGACCACATCAAGTGCGCGGAAATAGCTGTCGTTCTCCCGATGCTCTGTTCGCCCGTCATTAACAATGTTCAAGTCATCAAGACCCCTCATCGACGGCGGCGCAGGGCTTAATGTCCTGTCTGTCGAAATGTTCGACAGCCTTCAAGTGCCATACGATCAGCTCCAGCCTACCAAGCCTTTCTCAAGAGTGACTGACGGCCCTACCATCCCGATAGGACAAGTCTGTCTCCTAGTCACCTTCGATCAATGCAACAACTACCACACCGAGCTCATCGACTTCGACATCGCCCACATCCGCCTGCCGTACAATGCCATCCTCGGATACCCAGCACTGGCTAAATTCATGGCACTCACCCACCATGGCTACAACGTCCTCAAGATGCCGGAAAGCGACGGAATCATCATGGTCCCCTGCGAAGAAAGAGACGCGGTGTGCTCCCTCGAGCGTGCCATCCAAGCTGCATCGATCGAAGACCCTGACAGCGCGGGTGCGTAGTACCCTCCTGAGGCCAACCCCAAGAAGAAGAAGCAGCTACTCCACACTGAACCTCAAGGAAGTGGCACCTCCGGCGGCACCACCTCAGGATCTACGCTCGCGCATGGGGCGCCTCTCTCCCTCGCATAGGGAGGCGCGCCCGGCGCCGTCGTCGGGCAGGGCTTGTGGGCTCTCTTCTGGAGGGCCTTAGACCTGGCCAACATCACGAGGGAGGCGCTCGGGCACCACGTGGAGGCGTGCTTCATGGCACGTTTCCCTCAGGAGGGCACCGGGCGAAGAGCGCCGGTGCTCAGGAGTTCATCGACAAGGTCACTCAGGAACTTCAGGAAGCAAGAGCAATATGCGGCGACTGCCGCCCACCTGGCGCTGCTCCGCACTCAGGTGAGGGTGGTGAGCTGCGCGTCTGCATCGACATCCCAGGGCTCAACAGGGCCGCATCTCAGGAGCTCTTCTGGCCTTCACGCGTGGGAAGCTACGAGGGTCCACCTCATAGCTACGTTCGCATGCCATTCGGCCTGCCGAGCATGGCTGCCGCCTTCCAGCGCGACCTGCGGAGCGTCATGGCGGGTCAGGAAGCCAGGCATCACGCGGTCCTGGCGGAGATGGAGACGGTCCTCAGGAGGCCGCCCGAGCCTCCAGAGCCTCCCGAGGCTCAGGGCCGCGACGGCTTGTGAGGGGCGACTTCTTCGCTACGTGTCTTCAGCTACCCCAACACCACTTCAACAGCCCAACCAGGTGACATCTTTCCAAGTTCATTCAGCTGGGAGCGCCCCTGGGCTGCATCATTCCCAGGCCGCGTGGGTCTGTCCCTGTGGCATGTATCCAATTGCACTTTTAGTTCACCTTGCTGGGGGCGCCCCTCGGGCTGCATCATCCCCAGGCCTCTCGGGTCCGACCTAGTGGCATGTATCGTTCCTGCATTTACCTAAGCCAGTTCGCTTTTCATGCAAAATCTATCTATGGTTATCACCTGCTTGACTATCACCCACCACGGGAGCCGCGCGCCGATCGTCTTTCTTCAGGACCCTTCGCATAATAAGGCTAGGCACGGCGTCTGTGCTCGGGCCCGTCCATGTAGCATCGAGAAATCCAACGGCTGAGCTCTGTCTGGCGGGCTGGCCCGTTCACCTCACCTCCTGGGACCATTGGTGCTTGGCCTTCTCGTGCGATAACCTCAGGAAATTCATTCGGCGCGGGTTCTCTAACCATCTCGCAAGAACGTTGCAGCCATCAAGAACCAAGACCATGCGCAACCTGCCTTGAGATAGGGCCTCGTGAGTCCCGCCCTGGCTCGCGAGTGCCCAGATACACCTTGTCTAGCCCTGCCGTGCAAGCCACGTGTCAGGGTGGGGATGTACACGCCCCGGGGGCTCTCTGCAGTAGGGAGTCCCCTCCCACGTACCAGAGGCGGACCAACAATCACCATGGCGGTTTGAGCCCTTCCTCGCGCTAACTTGCAGGAACTTCCCGAGGTCTACAGCAGGTGGTACCGCAGACTCTCTCTCTTCTCTCATGTGATTTGCTTGCGCGTTAAAAGGAGGGCTCCTGAGCATCGCGACTCAGGAGCTCTTACTGGCTCTCCAGCCCTCACCCCCTGGCCTTGACCACGGCATCGCGACCTGGCATACCAGCGGCGGATGAGCTCGCTCGAGGGCCGGGACCTGAGGACGCAGAGCACTCAGGAGAGCATAGAGAAGAGGGGGAGGCTCGCACGAGCCTGACCTACCTACCCGACAGCGGCAGATGCCCGAGTCTGGCGCAATACGAGGAACCAGCTCTAGAATACCAAGATAAGACTCGCGCCTGGACCAACCCAGCACTACGCCATAAGATCCTCGCCTTTCGCTGCCCTGCTGCGGAAGCTTTGCCTCCCTTTCCCATCCTGAGGTAGCTGCTTGCACGCTAAAGGGGACCTCTTGAGCATCGCGCCTCAGGAGCTCTTACTGGACCTCGGGCCACTCACCTCCTGGCCTTGACCACGACATCACGACCTGGCATACCAGCGACGGCTGCAGCCTGCCTGGGGACTGGGACCTGTCAGCGTAGAGCACCAAGCTGCCGCGGGATTGGAAAGGGGAAATCAAGCCTCAGCAGGACATGTGCATGCAAATTTTCATAATAAGGACGATATAAACAAAAGACATTACAGACGCTTTACATGCCCCGCGGGGTCCATTTTGATTCCTCACAGGGAACAAAAGAAGGGAGTTCCTAGGAGCTCTATCTACGTGCACTAGGGCAGCCGACGCCATCATCAACAGTGGGCCGCGAGGGGTCGGCGCTAACCCCATCCAGATCAACGACGACGGCGGCTGGACGTTGCAGCCTTGCTCCGAGCGCGACGTGAACTCGGGGCAAGTAGCTATCGTTGCTTGTCTCCGGAGTCTCAACGGGCTCGGGAGAGTCACTGGACCACCGGGAGTCACCGTTGTCGCTTGAGGAGCTACTAGTGAGGCCAGCGGCAGGCCCGGCGCCCACTACTGCACCGTCCTGGTGACCACCTTCAGGGCAGCACTCCAAGCGGTGACCTTCCTCGTCGAAGACCTTGAAGAACAACATGGAGGCGCCATCGTGCTCGAAGTGGATGGCGAGGGCGCCTTCCGTGCGGCAGACTCGCGCGACCTCGCCCCAGCCGCGAGTCATGAAGACCCTTCCGGAGGAGACGACTTCAACCTCCACTCTAGTCGCCAGGGCGTCGCAGTCGGCGTGCTGCAGCCCAAGCTCGAGAGGGCCCATCAGCGGCATCTCGGTGGTGAAAAACTGCGGGAAGCGGATCCAAGTGCTCGGAGGCATCGCCGACCATAGCACGAATTCACGTGAGGAGTCCGCGGCATGGAATCCTAGGGCGACGGGATATGTCACCATGGTTCGGTGATCTCGGTCCTGGCGTGGGTGGTGGCGACCGTCTTCCCTCCCTCTGGAGCCCGCAGCTTGGGCGTACAAAGGCAGCGGATACCCAGGAGGAGGCTATTCGTACCATGGCCGTGACACCACCGGCCTCGAGGCTATCTCACGGCGATGGGACCGCCTCTTCTTTGGCGGGAACAACTTGGGTTTGTTGAGGGGAGTTTTGCCTTTCTCCGCGACCGAGAATCCCCGAATAGGCGCCATGGCAGAGGCCGCAAGCGGAGCGAGGAAGAAGAAGAAGCGGGAGAAGCAAAGGAAGAGACGGGTGACAGGGGCTCCGCCCCCACTCCCCACTTATATCCCAGGGAGGCCAACCGCCGGCCTCCACGATCTAAGGTAATAATGACTTTTTTTCTGCATGCAGCAAGGAATCGTCAAGTCGGGTAGTTGCCGAGGCCCATGGGGAAGCGGAGACGCCCACGTCCAATCAATCGTCACGCGCCAATCGTGGCCGCAGGCTATGGGGGCGTGCGGCGCTCCGCACTTGCCCTTTGGCTTCGCCTCGAAGCCAAGCCCGAGCGTGCCTTGGGCCCGGGGGCTACTGTCGGCGTTCTAGGAACGGGGTCCCCAGACTTGCCTGGCTGTGGCCCACAGCATGGTTCCACCAGCGGCCTGTACAGCCCATCTTCACCAACAAACACTCAAGACCCTCGCGAGGGGCCAAGCCTCGCGAGGCGGATGACGCAAGACCACCTCAGGGGTGTCCTCACCAGGCTGGCTCATGAGGGGCGAAGAGATCAAGGCCAGGGATACCTCGCGAGGTTTCTGTGGCGCAAGCCATGACGAATGGAGCCAGGCAGGCGCCAACGCGTAGTGTCCTCGTTTCCTCTTTGGTGCAAAGGGGGCAAGCGCAGGCAAGGAGTCCCGAGGCATCAGGCAAAGGTTTGCATATTGGTGCAACAAGACCAAGACTAGCAGGACAGCAAGACGGAGGTCACTGTGGAGCCCAAGACGGCGTCACCACCAGAGCCTTTGGCAGGCGAAGACCACCTTTTGTCAGGATAGCTTGTACTAGTTGTCCCCCTTCAAACTGGCCGTTGTGGGATCCCTTCCTGCTCAATATTTGGGAAGAGGACCAGGGCCTCTATATAGGACTAGCCACCACCATAGGGAGGGGATCGGCAACCACACCAAGTCTACCAAGCACAAGAACACCTCTCCTCAGGAGGCTGTTCTTCCCTTATAACTGTTCATCCTCATCCCAAGAGGCAATCCACCACACCACACTGGAGTAGGGTATTACACCACAACGGTGGCCCGAACTAGTATAAATCTTGTATCTCTCGTTCTTTGAGTCCGTCGAGCTAGGCTGTAAGATCTTACGAAGCGTGTGAGCTAGTGAGGGGGGGAGAACTTTGCGCGCACCCCAGTGTTCGAACCACAAGGGTTTGCCAGAACCCGAAATCTGACAAATTCGTTTACCCACCGTTTTCTATTTTTCTCGAGAGAAGCCACTAGTGAAATCTACGGCCCACGGGTCTCTTTCTCATATTATTTGCCTTTGCGATCTATTTTCCTTTGCTTTTATTTTCAGATCTATTAAACCAAAAATACAAAAATACTTTCCTGCAATTTATTCTCATTTATTTTATCTTGCATTCCCACGATCCAATCTATCATATTTTTATCACGTCCGTTTGCCAATTTCTGGCGCCGTTACCCGAAAGGGATTGACAACCCCTTTAATACGCCGGCTTGCGAGTATTTGTTATTTGTGTGCACGTGATGTTTATGTAGTGTTGCTTGGTTCTCCTATTGGTTCGATAACCTTGGTTTCATCACTGAGGGAAATACCTACCGTCACTGTGCTGCATCATCCCTTCCTCTTTGGGGAAATATCGACGTAGATTCAAGCTGCATCAAAAGGAATTTCTGGCGCCGTTGCCGGGAACATCTTCAACATCTACCAGGCTCCTAATCACAAATCTCATATCCTCACAATTTACATCATTTGCCATTTTCCTTTCGTTTTCCTCTCCCCCACTTCACAAAAATTTGCCATTTTATTCGCCCTCTTTTTCGTTCGTCGTTTTCTTGCCGGATCTGTTTTTGAGTGCAATCTTGTTGCGTAGTCACCATGACTCAAGAGAACACCAAGTTGTGTGATTTCTCAAATACTGTCGGGGATATACCCCGTGTTATGACCCGGCTGGGACTTGGCGTTCCATCAGTAACCCGCCCAAAGACTGGCGACTCACTGATGACCCGACCGGGCCTTGGTGACTCATTGGTGACCCGGCCGATGGTTCAGATGATCGACAAGACCCAACGGCCCAAAAGGCGGCTCGTGGGAAGGCCGACTCATATTATGGTGGGCCGGCTTAAGAGGAAAGGCATGAGGAATATTTCCCTTACAAGGAAGCAAGACCCAGACTTATATACATTTTGTAATAGAAGATAGACTAGTCCTAATCCTACTAGGACTCATCATGTAACCCGCCCCTTCAACTTATACAAGGAGGGGCGGGGCACCCCAAGAGGGACAACTTTTTTTAGACATCTCAATAGACAAGTCAAAGTAGATGCTCTCGAGATAGAGGTAGCGAAACCTCACCCTTGTAAACGAGATTGTCATCATCATCAATATCAATGAAGTAGGATGTAGGCTTTTTAACTCCACCATGAGGGGCTGAACCTGGGTAAAAACCTCGCGTCTCTCGTCCCACTCAACCCATCTCAAGCTACCACATAGATGCGTTGGCCTCATGACTAAGTCCTCACACTAAGGACATCTACTGTGACAAATCCACGACAATTGGCGCCCACTGTGGGGCTCGCACACGGTGGTGTTGAGTTCTTGGAGGGATCTCTTCTAGGGACTGAGAAGTTCACAATTTTTTCAGATGAAGAAAGCTGGCTTGGAAGGATTTACGTCAGTGTCATACTCATCGGTCCAAATTTATGACCTATGAGATCTAAGTTGAAAGGATATTAGGGTTTGGCGTTCTATGTGTCTCCAACACGACGCGACCCATCGAATTAGAACAGGAGATCAAATTCTGTTGTTTCTACTGAGCCTGGCCGAGACCTAGAGGAATTCTATAGAAAACACGCGTGAGTGGTGCAAAAGGGTCAAAATCCTAAGGCGATTCCATAAATATTGTCGGTGGGAACGACACCTATGGGATCACAAGAATCCCTACTACGGTTGCGGGGCGCGGGGTCGTGAGAAGAGCGGATCAAACAGATAGCACACGGTTCGTTTATCCAGGTTCGGGCCGCGAGGATGCATAAAACCCTACTCCTGCTTTGGTGGATTGTATATCTGTGTTCTTGAGCTAGCTATGGGGCGTGAGGAGCTCCAAAAAGCCGAATCCTCCTCCTAGTCGCCTCGGGCCTCCTTTTATAGGAAAGGGGTTGCCACAGTGGCACACAGGAGGTGGAAAGGGTACAGTGATGTGAGGTTATCCCTCGCATTACATGACAAGGCACATTTAATGCGTCTTGCCCAGGTATCCTTGCTTTATCGGGGACGGGGGAGAGCCATGTCTCGTCCGTCGCCGCTCCCTCTCGTGTCGACACGCGCCCTGGCCAGCAGCGCCCGCGGTGCCATGTAGGCAGGCAGGCAGCTAAGGTGGCGCAGTGGTGGGTCTCCACGAAGATACGTCTGCCGCCACGCAGGTGCCTGCCCAGCTGGTTGGGTCGGCAGCTGCATGCGAACGGCGGTGGAGGTTTGACTGGCGTGGGCCTGATGGTGGCCCTACGGGTGTTCTTGGCAAGGGCCTTGCCGGGGCCCCCGCAAGGGTCTTGCCATGGCGCCTGCTGTCATCCCCGACAAGGCTCTTGTCGGGGGCCTTGTGGTCCTCCTTGGCTGGGATCCCGCCAAGGATCATTATCTTCTAAAGGGTGTATCTGATCTTGAATGTCTTCACAAAGATCCGCATGCCACCACGGGGATGTCTCCCGAATCCTTGCCCCATGGGGGCAGTGGACTCAAGGGTGACTCACTCCGTAGGTGTGGGGCGAGCTGCCACGGCAAGGGTCTTGCCAGGTTTGCTAAAACCGCCTCCCGGCAAGGATCTTGCCGAGGGGTCCGCTTCGTCCCCTTTGCTCTTTATGGTCTTGGTCTTGGCGTCGTTCTGCTTCTCCTGAGCTTCGGCCTTACCTTGGCTCACCTCCCTTGCCTTGCTCAGTGTGGTGGTGCCCGTGGCTCAGACTGTTCGTGCACAGTTATAGGGGTACAAAAAGTGTACCCCTCTTTTTGTACACCGACAGGAGCGCCCGGGCCTGGGCCACACGTAAGCACAATCGCGTCGTTGGGCTAGGCCCAAAAACGGTGCGCGGGCAGGCGAGGCGGTTTTTACCACGGTAAGTCTCTTCGCGCGCTGTGCTTCCCACGACTCCCGCGCGTGATGTCGGTGAGCCGGGTGTTGGCGGTGACGGTTCTCCGGAAGAGCAGCTTTTTCGCGCTATGGGGGCCAACTTCTGAAAACTCCAGGCACTCTACCGTGTCCGTCTGGACAAGGTTAAGTCCAGGATGGCAATGGTGGACCGGGCGGAGGTGGATTTCAAGGCGCGCGTTGCTGAGACGCAGACCTGATTCCACCAGACTCGCGAGGAGCAGAGGGCCCTTCAGGAGGAATTGGCCAAGCGCAATGTCGAGCTCACCATGAAGATGGCTGACATCGAGAAGGCCCAAGAACAGGCGGCGAACTTGGCTACCGCGGCCGAGGCCGTCCGGAACCAGCATCAAGCCGCACTAGATTCCCAGGAAGAGGACCTCACCGCGCGTGAGGCGAAGCTTGCCGCAACGCTCCGTGGCAAGGATGAGGAGCTCGAGGCCCTTGTTGCACGGCGGACTCGCGAGCTGGAGCAGAGGCACAAGGAGGCACTCGATGCCCAGGCTCTGGCCCATGTCGACAAGGTAAGGGAGTTGGAGGTGGCGTAGGACGAGCTGAAGGAGCAGGCCCTCAAGCTGTCCAACGAGAAGAGCACGCTCAACAGTGCCTTGGTGGAGGCGCAAGGAGCGGTCATTAGTAGGGCTGGGGAGCTCTCCGAAGCGCAAAACTCCGTCAGAGATCTCAAGCTGAAGCTGGAGGATCTCGAGAAAATGTTGTCGGAGAGCAGGGCTCGGGAGGAGACCTTGACCAGGAGCCTGAAGGAGGAGAAGCAGCTGTGGGCGAACGAGGCCACCTCCCACCAGGATGATGTAACGGGCGAGAACAGATGGATCAGCCGTCTGGAGTCACCTCGCAGTTGGCCACCATGGGGATGCCAAACGTGAGGTACGCCCCTGAGCGCAGCGGGACCGTCAACACCAAGTTGACCCTGTTCTTCGAGGGCGTCCTCGGAGCCTTGGCTTATCTTCACTCCAACCGAGCGGCCATGTTGGCCAGGGAAGCTCGGCGAGTTTGCCGGGGGGTCATGACCAAGGTCCTCACCAAGATGGCGTACTGGAATCCCGACCTCGACTTCGGTGCCGCGATGGATAGCTTGCCGGAGGGTGTTGACCTCATGGTGCTCAAGGAGCGCATCAAGCCCGTCATCAGCAGCATCGACGAAATCAAGAGGGTGGAAGGCTAGCGCCGGGATTAGGCATCCCGTTCTTCATCGCCGCTGTAGGTTCATGACCAAGACAAATTTCATCTTTAGTTAGAACCGCAGCAATGATGTGATGTAATATAACTTTGCAGTACTTTTAATTTCATGCATGTTATTTCCCCGTTCAATTCCTTTTTGTATGCGCACCCTACGCCGATTGGGTAGGCTCGCCGGCGCGGAAGCCCCGAGCGGCGTTTTGGGGACGGATCCCCATGGGCCTGCTGGGTACGCGTGCTGCCGGACAAGCCACCTTTCCGTTCCGAACGCGGCTGCTCGAACTGTCGAGCTTGACTCGAGTCAGAATCGAGAGCGTTGTTGGTCGCGGAAGGTTACTCTGCCATTCTCGACGCAGCCGCTTGAGCTGTTGAGCGGACTCGAAACAGGGCAAGGGCGTTGCCGATCGTGGGAGAGCCCCCTGGCGTGCAGGTTTCTCATACAAAGGCGTGACATCTTCGGGGGGGGGGGGATAACCTCATATAAAAAGTATAGAACAAATAAGGGTTCAGTGCAACTTAGCTTCTGTTTGTAGTCACTCGAGCGCTGATCTTCCGGCCTCCGTCCTTCTCCAAGAGCCACGAAGACGAAGGAGTGCTGAGCTGATTGCTAGAGCCGATTCTCACAACTGTGACCCTACCTGGCGCGCCAAAGATTTCGGTGGGAACGACACCTATGGGATCACAAGAATCCCTACTACGGTTGTGGGGCGTGGGGTCGTGAGAAGAGCGGATCAAACAGATAGCACACGGTTCGTTTATCCAGGTTCGGGCCGCGAGGATGCGTAAAACCCTACTCCTACTTTGGTGGATTGTATATCTGTGTTCTTGAGCTAGCTATGGGGCGTGAGGAGCTCCAAAAAGCTGAATCCTCCTCCTGGTCGCCTCGGGCCTCCTTTTATAGGAAAGGGGTTGCCACAGTGGCACACAGGAGGTGGAAAGGGTACAGTGATGTGAGGTTATCCATCGCATTACATGACAAGGTGCATTTAATGCGTCTTGCCCAGGTGTCCTTGCTTTATCGGGGACTGGGGAGAGCCCTGTCTCGTCCGTCGCCGCTCCCTCTCGTGTCGACACGCGCCTTGGCTAGCGGCGCCCACGGTGCCATGTAGGCAGGCAGGCAGCTGAGGTGGCGCAGTGGTGGGTCTCCACGAAGATACGTCTGCCGCCACGCAGGTGCCTGCCCAGCTGGTTGGGTCGGCAGCTGCATGCGAACGGCGGTGGAGGTTTGACTGGCGTGGGCCTGATGGTGGCCCTACGGGTGTTCTTGGCAAGGGCCTTGCCGGGCCCCCGGAAGGGTCTTGCCGTGGCGCCTGCTGTCATCCCCGGCAAGGCTCTTGCCAGGGGCCTTGTGGTCCTCCTTGGCTGGGATCCCATCAAGGATCATCATCTTCTAAAGGGTGTATCTGATCTTGAATGTCTTCACAAAGATCCGCATGCCACCACGGGGATGTCTCTCGAATCCTTGCCCCATGGGGGCAGTGGACTCAAGGGTGACTCACTCCGTAGGTGTGGGGCGAGCTGCCACGGCAAGGGTCTTGCCAGGTTTGCTAAAACCGCCTCCCGGCAAGGATCTTGCCGAGGGGTCCGCTTCGTCCCCTTTGCTCTTTATGGTCTTGGTCTTGGCGTCGTTCTGCTTCTCCTGAGCTTTGGCCTTATCTTGGCTCACTTCCCTTGTCTTGCTCAGTGTGGTGGTGCCCGTGATTCAGACTATCCGTGCACAGTTATAGAGGTACAAAAAGTGTATCCTTTTTTTTACACCGACAAAGATCTGTTAAGCCGCTGCTACTATGTTCAGGCACGAAGCTGAGTCATCAATAGCTTTTTCCTTTTTCAAACTCTGATTGGTATATGCGCCCAAGGAAAACTGCCACGAGTTTGATTCAAGAGTTATGGAAGGGAAAATTACTAAGTGAGTCCGGCCCATGATTATCAAGGAAAAGGATCCATCTAAGAGGAAATTACTCAACACCTGCATGAAATAGATGGAGAAAACCAACCGCCTGAAAGATCCAATGAATACAGCACAATTTGGGAATCATACGACCATCATCCGGAGAAGGACATGGACTCTGCGATCACCCTCGCTCCGAGTCGTCGCCTATGGCTGTGCTGAACCGCCCCAGCGCGAGCGGCTCGACCCAGTCTGGTTTGACCCACCCGTTGTTGTCAGGTGCGGGGCGGGCCTGCTCAACCGCTCCTCCGTCTGTTGAGCTGCTGCTGCCGTAACCCGCTGTATCGCCGACTGTGACCGCGCTCGGCTCCGTTTGGTCGGGAGCTCCCTTGCTGCCTCGCCACTATGTGCATCGTCGAGCCGCCGCGCGTAAGCCGCTGTTAGCAGCGAGCAACCACCGCAGCCCCTTCGCCTCCGGGCCAATGCAGTTTCCGCTGAATCGCTGTATCACGGCACCCTGTGCCTCAAGCTGTGATTTGCCTGCTGCCTCTGCCGGGTTTCGCTATTTCCCGCATCCGCGGCCATGCTTCCGATGCTTTGGTCAACAGCCGCGTGCACGGTCTTAAGCCGCCTCCACCTTGAGATGCCCCGCACGGTCGCTCCCGCCGATTTCTTTTGCTGAGACTCGCTTCCGCTTTGCCAAGGCGCCCCTGCTGGTGTGGTCTTGTCTCGCCAGTACAAAACAAAGGAAAATTGGGGGTTCAGCCAGAGGATAATGGAGCAGTGCATGCATGCATGATGATTCGAAGACTAGTCTGTCGATAATAATGGAGCAGGAGTCCCAGTGGGCAAGTACTACTATCAAAATGCTGGATTAAATCCCAAAGACCAGAAGCAAAGTACACTGGTAGATCAATTATGTCAAGGCTGATTTGATTAATTATTGGTGGACTACTACCACATGTGTCACACAAAGGGCGCGCGCCAGCATTATTTTTGCAATAGCACTGGTCTGTGCTGCTCGACGGATACGTGAGCAAGTCGCCTCCCCTGCTACATCAACATCTGTGATTGAATCGCTCATCTGCGCCTGCTTACAATGCCGTGGCCGACTCATCTGTCTGCTCTCATAGCTGACTTGGCCGTGATTAATTTCAGCTTCACCGTGGTGATCATCCACTCCGCAGTGGATAATTTTTGGCCTAACATATCAGGTGAAATCCATCCAGTATATTTTTATATTCCATATTGCTTTCTTTAAAAGAGCAATTACTATATTTTGTGAGGTTTTTTGGTGCAGACAATTATTTTACTGCAAGAGCGATGGATGTGTAATGGATATATAGCTCGCGTCACCATTATTATGCGCTAGCATTTGACCATGCAATAATGCTCAATGAATATATGTAAAAGCAGCGGCCTCTGCGGTCCAGTCTGCATCAACACGACGTGGCTGATTCACCCATCCATGCGGTTTACCGCGCCTACAATTGACTCACCTGTCCGCACCGGCTTACAATGCCGCAGCGGACTTAGCTGTCCAATTAATTTTTATTGACACATTTTTATCTTCCTCGAGAACAATTACTCTCGTTTTTGCAAATTCTTATGCAAAATTCATCATTACAAAGGAGACCATCAAGCTATGGCCCTTGCCTAAAACGGATGGATCAGTGGACAGGGTTATTATAACCCGCCGAGATTCAACATATTTCAGTGTTCCGCTGTTCAACTATATACCGGTTTATATCACGATCAAGTATGAAGAATCTCAAGCCAACTCCTCGAGTCGTCTTGAGACTCGGGGGCTACGATGACATGACTTAGCAAATTTTGCCAGATTCAAGAACTCCGGGTCATTGGAGGGAAAATAACCCGGTCCCAAAGGCTACTGCTATATTGATGAAAATTTAAAGACCGTCACAAAATTTCCGGCTTAAAATGAAGAATTCTGGTTTAAAATCCGGCTCAAGGGAAATCTATCACTCACAAAGCTTTGAAGCTCTCAATATTCGGTTTAAATTTTTGGTTAAAAAAGAATCCATCTCTCGCAAGTTCTAGGAAAAATTAAAGGTTGCCAAAGAGAACTTGCTGTCATGATGCGCGGTTCAAACATGGGTATCCTGCCTTATTGGCTTATCACATTATTGGTCACTTGGGGGCTTCCTATTCAATCAACATAGTTATATTCACCCTTTTGATTGGCTTGGACGCCAGGTGTATTCACCAAAAATCCGGATTATCCTGCCTATATGCAAGATGCTTCTCCACCAGGTAATCCTGGATGACCCGCCATGTCCTTAACAGTCAATCTTTTAAATAAGACCCTGAACTTGTTAAGATTAAAAACATTGATTGGGTCATGAGAGAGCTGGCTTACGGAAATCAAGGATAAACTCATGCTATTAAGCCGCCTTCCCTAAAACTTGGTTAAACCTGCATGTGTGCATGATGCTACTCCAACCCCGCATACTCTCGATAAGTCAATCTTATAATAAGACCCTGAACTTATCCGGGTTAAAATGTTGATTGGGTCATGTGAGAGCCGGCTCACGGAAAGCGCAGATACTCCAGTGGCTATCATGCTAGTTTCATTGAAGTAGAGATTTTGGCTTGGCGGCCTATGAAAGCCTCGTGTTTTCTTTTGGATTTTTCGTTCATCTTGGATTTATATCACCCTTTCTTTCTTACCATATAGTTTTCACAAGTCGGGCCAAGCAGCCCTGACTATGTATCATATTTGGGATATTACCCCCTGCCCTGGTTATGGACTTCTATGGTCACCAGTGGACTTATACTGGGCATCATGACCCGCCTTGGTTTTGGATGTTAAGTCGCCAGTATATTTTGGATTGCGCCATTGGAATCATGCACTTATAAATCATTGGATTGTTACCTTCACTGGGTGTGGCAATGTAAGCCAGCAGTATAAGTTAATCCTACAAGATTTTTAGAGCTATGACTCACATAAATGATTAAGTTCAAGCCCATCATCAAGAATTGAAATTGGTGTTTCAAAAGGTTTATCAATTATTGATTTTCACAAAGGCTATTAGCCGCCGAGTTACAGTGGATGCACATTAAGTCGCCATCAGCCAAGAGCCACTGAATATTTAAACTCCGGATTTGCTTGTCAACCGATAAGGTATTCAAATCTTTAATAGCCAAACTTGGCTGGATTGTCATGATGATATTGAATGATTGAGGTTTTCATTATATTATTCAAATCTTGAATAGCCAACATGGCTGGATTTTTATTATGGTTATCAATAACCAGTATTATGATTGAGGTTTTCAAAGTCGCTTCAGCGCAATGGCTATTATTTTATCAATGTATATGATTTATTCTACAATGGAAGGAATAGTCCCGACTCGCTGCAGGCTTACGACCCGGCACTTCTGGGCTACATTATTCAGATTGAGATTACATCAAATACGCAAGTCCCATGTCACTGCCAGCATGTACCATGGAACTTGGGGGCTAATGCAAGATCATTTTTAACTCGCTTTATTGAAGACCCGACCCATCACATAGTGATGAGCCGGCTCTTGGGGGCTACTAATAGCTCCTGTCAAAAATTCAAAGTACACAGGCCTTAATCCATTATATCGAAGGGTCCATTGCTCAGTTGGTAGAGCACAAGGCTGTTAACCTTGTGGTCATGGGTTCAAGCCCCATGATGGAGGCTACATCATATGATGTTATTTTCATTAAAGTATATATATAAAGTCCCAGCTCAGTTATCTTACCGAGCCGGCCCTTGGGGGCTACACGTTGATACTCAACTCAACATGATCATATCTACAAAGTCCCTATTCATTATTGCATAATGACCCGGCCCTTGGGGGCTACACTAGTTGAAATTTTTATGACCATAAGGCAATTACAAGTCCCAGGTTGCTGCAAGCATGATAATCCGGCACTTGGGGGCTACATATGTGGCATATTCAGTTTATGACAAGTGACTGAGATGGACAACACAGATTTCTTCAAGGTTGTGATATTTATATTGAAACAAGTCTTAAGCTGTCACTACACTTCCTTCTTAAGACTTGGGGGCTACAAGTGATATGCATATAAGGAAGGTACGCTTTCAAGTTTGATGTTAGCAATAATTATGACCCGGTGCCACCGGCAATTTTGGCAATGATAAACCGGCAAGTTCTACATCTTCAAGTCGGCTGAAAATCAGATGAGTATTTCAAATACCAATATTTTTGTTAAGCATTGTGAGCTGAATCAAATGAATTATTCTTCACAATATTTTTCTATGAGAAACCAATGTCAGGAAATTGATTATGAGGCTGTCCTATTGACCCGGACTTTCCAGAAGAAGGAAATGGCAAGGACTTAAGGATGATCAGGTGCCGGTTCAGAAAAACTTTTAACCCGGAGCACAACCTGTCAAATTTGTTCTTGTGTTTATTTTGCAGGATCAGTTTAACATGGATAAATCCAAATTAAGCCGGGGGCTAATGTTGGGGATATACCCCGTGGTATGACCCGGCTGGAGATATGACCTGACTGGGACTTGGCGTTTCATCGGTAACCCGCCAAAAGACTGGCGACTCACTGATGACCCGGCCGGGCCTTGGTGACTCATTGGTGACCCAGCCGGTGGTTCAGATGATTGACAAGACCCAACGGCCCAGAAGGCGGCTCGTGGGAAGGCCTACTCATATAATAGCGGGCCGACTTAAGAGGAAAGGCCTGAGGAATATTTCCCTTACAAGGAAGCAAGACCCAGACTTGTATCTGGCTTGTAATAGAAGATAGACTAGTCCTAATCCTACTAGCACTCATCATGTAACCCGCCCCTTCAACTTATATAAGGATGGGCGGGGCACCCCAAGAGGGACAAGTTTTTCTAGACGTCTCAATAGACAAGTCAAAGTAGATGCTCTCAAGATAAAGGTAGCGAAACCTCGCCCTTGTAACCGAGATTTTAATCATCATCAATATCAATGAAGCAGGATGTAGGCTTTTTAAATCCACCGTGAGGGGCCGAACCTGGGTAAAAACCTCGCATCTCTCGTCCCACTCAACCCCTCTCAGGCTACCACATAGATGCATTGGCCTCACGACTAAGTCCTCATGCTAAGGACATCTGCTGTGACAAATCCACGACAAATACCAACAACAATGATTTTATTAACACACCACTTGCTCCTCCTGCCACTAGTGCGGAGTCTTGTGATATTAATACTACTTTGCTGAATCTTGTTATGAAAGATCAATTTTCGGGTACTCCTAATGAGGATGTCGCGACCCATCTTAATACCTTCGTGGAATTATGCGATACGCAAAAGAAAAAAGATGTGGACAATGATATTGTGAAGATGAAATTATTTCCGTTTTCTTTGCGTGATTCTGCAAAAAAATTGGTTTTCTTCTTTGCCTCACAATAGTATCGATTCTTGGAATAAGTGCAAAGATGCTTTTATCACTAAGTATTTTCCGCCTGCAAAAACTATTTCCCTTAGAACTCAGATCATGAATTTCAAGCAACTTGAACATGAGTATGTTGCACAATCTTGGGAAAAGATGAAAATGATGCTAAGGAATTGCCCAACTCATGGGTTAAATCTTTGGATGATCATACACAAATTTTATGCGGGGTTGAATTTTGTTTCTCGTAATCTTTTAGACTCCGCCGCGGGTGGTAATTTTATGTAAATTACTTTGGGTGAAGCCACCAAATTGCTTGATAATATTAAGGAAAATTATTCACAATGGCATACCAAAAGAGGTCCTACTAGTAAAAAAGTTAATTCGGTTGAAGAAATTTCTTCTTTGGGTCAAAAAGTTGATGCTCTTATGAAATTGGTTGCTATTAAAAGTGCTCCTATTGATTTCAATGATATGCCTTTGTCTACTTTGATTGAGCAAAATAGTGATGTCGTAGATGTGAATTTTATCTCGTGAAACAATTTCAATAACAATGCTTATAGAGGTAATTTTAATCCTAGGACTTTTCCTAGTAATTCCTCTAATAATTATTGTAATTCCTATTGAAATCCTTATAATAATAATAGGAACACCTCTGATCTTGAGAATAATATTAAAGAATTTATCAATACACAAAAAGTTTTCAACACTACCATAGAAGAAAAGTCGAATAAGATTGATGATTTGTCTAGAAGTGTTGATAGAATTTATCATGATGTAGAAAATCTCAAGATGAAAATTTTTGTGCCTAAATTTGAGGAATCAATTAAAGCTCTTTATGTTTCTATGGATGAAAGTAAGAAAAGAACCGCTATGCTTAGAGCTAAAAGAGAATTTTTAGAAAAAGTGTTTTCTAGTGATTACTTTCGTAAAAGTGATGAAGATCTTAAAATGATTGGTGTTTCTTCTATTTATTCCTTGTTTAGTAAAGTTAAGATTGATGAAAAAGGGACTGGAGAAGAGTCAACTTTACTTAGAAGGCGTCTCGATAATTCGGAGGGTGAACATCTTGTTGAGAAAATTGATAAAAGTGGGTTTGAAGAGGTCAAAACTTTAACTAGTGATGTTCCCGCTCTTTTGGATTACAAAAGACTTTAATTATGATAGTTGCTCTTTGATTGATTGTATTTCTTTGTTGCAATCCATGATAAATTCACCCCATGTTTATGAACAAAATAAAGCTTTTACTAAACATATTGTTAATGCTATGATGAAAACTTTAGAAGAAAAGTTGGAATTAGAAGTTTCAATTCCTAGAAAATTGCATGATGAATGGGAACCTACTATCAAAGTCAAGATTAAAAACTATGAGTGTTTTTCTTTGTGTGACTTGGGTGCTAGTGTTTCTACAATTCCGAAATCTTTATGTGATGTGCTTGGTCTTACCGATATTGAAGAGTGTTCCTTAAATTTGCACTTGGTGGATTCTACTATTAAAAAGCCCACGGGAAGAATTAATGATGTTCTTATTCTTGAAAATAGGAATTGTCGTGGGTTTGTCACGGCAGATATCCTCGTGAAAGGACTTAGTCTTGGAGCCATCGCTACGGGTTAGCTTAAAGGGGTTAAACCGGACAAGGGGACGCGAGGGGTTTTATACTAGTTCGGCCCCTTCGATGAAGGTAAAAGCCTATGTCTAGTTGTGATTGGTATTGCTAGGGTTTTGATGACCAGGGAGCGAATCCGCTTTACCTGGCTCTCGAGTTGTTGTCTGTTGTCCTCAAACCACGGACGGGTCATCCCTTTATATGCATAGGTTGACGCCCGCCAGTTTATAGAGTCCCGATGCCGGATGATAGATGTGTCCGGCTCGGTCTCTATTCCTCTAACTTACAATACAAGTTACATGACAGAGTCGGTTTATATCTACAGGATTTAACCCGCCTTTGGGCCTTGGGCCTTCGTAAAGCGCCACCATCTTCATGTCTTCATGGGCTTCTATCTTCATGGAGCTAACCCGGCCTTTCTGAGCCGGTTTGTCTCCAGTACTCATATCCCCAACATTAGGCCCTAGATTGATTTGAACTTGTTCATGTCAATCTTCAATACTTAGAAAAATTCTTGCCCTGTCACCTTCATATAGACCTGGTAAACCACCGTGATGTCATCCTTTAACTCTGTAGTAAACCGCCCTGACATCATCTATTCGTTGAAGCCAAAGATTCCCTTCATTAATGTATATCCAACCATCGAGGCGACACCCTTATTAACTATCCATTTTTGAGCTCCTCGATTCCCGCACTTGTCGCTTTATCACTTCGCCTTATAAATAGGACTACGGGTCCTTCTCCTTTTTCCCCTTCGTCTCCTTCACTTCTTCTTCCTCCTCGCGACATCCCTGCCCCTGAGCGCCACCGCCGTTACCGAGCTTCACCTCTGCTTCGACAAAGGCCGATGCATCAACCTGATCGTACCAGAGAAACGCGGTGATCCTCCGCTGCTTCCTCCTGCACCAGTAAGTTCCTCTTTCCCTCACCCCAGATCCGCCATTAGGGTTCGGATTTCTTCATAGCTTGAAGTTGTTCCTCCTTCAGTAATACCAATGGCCAGTTAGATCTGATTGTTTTCAGCGCCTTTTGTAGTTTAAACTCCTTTCTTCTTGTTAAGGCATCTGCTTGATATCAAACTCATCTGAACTTACTGAACCTTTTGAGCGCTTGAGATTAGACCAAAATATACTTTGATTATCCAACACACGGCAGATCTGAAATTCCCATGCTAAACTGTGAGATCTGTTTTACCTTACTTAGCCCTTTTCACCTTAGACCTGTATCCTCTTTATCATATAGGCGGTTTACCTTTGTAAAAACAATCTATCATATACCATTAGCCCTCTAGTGAACCGGACAAGCCTTTTACCTCCGTTGTTATACTTTGGTTTAACAGCACGTGCATTCCTTTGTTCTGATATTGCCTTGTCATTCATTATAGTATTAGCCCCCGGTTTACACAATTTACATACTTGTATGTCTTTGTTCCATCGCATCTTATGTATCACCATGAATGATTTGTAAACCGGTATTTCCTTTCAGCCTTTTGTTTGCAATGGCCAAACAGTTTTATGCTTGCAATTGGGCTCCTTCCCGGGTTACCGAAGAACAGCTGAACGGAATGGTCAGGATTGGTACTTTGCCCAAAAAGAATGAGATCCGGTGGCGAGTTCCAGGAACGGAGAATCCCCCTACCCCTAAACAGGGTGAGGTAGTGGTATTTGTTGACCATATGGGCCGTGGTTTCAAACCGCCTGGGTCAAAGTTTTTCCGGGATGTGCTTGCCAGTTTCCAGCTCCATCCTCAAGACATTGGACCCAACTCGGTGTCTAATATATGCAATTTCCAAGTCTTCTGTGAGGTGTACTTATAAGAAGAACCAACTGTTGAGCTATTCCGGGATTTTTTTTCATCTGAACCGGCGCACTGAATTTGTAGACGGACCCAACACTGAACTTGGTGGCGTCTCTATTCAGAAAAGGAAAGAGGTTGAATTCCCTCATGCCAAGCTGCATAGTCACCCCAAAGATTGGAACCAAACATGGTTCTACTATAAAGATACTTCCCCTGAAGATGAGAATCCTCTGCCGGGTTACCACGCCCACCGGCTTTCCAACACTCATCCACTCCTGCAATGTTTGAGTGCTGCGAAACGGGCCTCATATGCCCCTCAACTCACCAAGCTCCGGGCCTTTATGGCCAACAGTTTATCATGCGTCGACTTTGTGCATTGCTGGATATCCTGGAGCATCTTGCCATTAAGCCGCCGCTCCAGTTTAATGTGTGAGTATACTGGAGAATTAGAAGACTCCCAATGCCACATCAACATTCAATTAACCGATGAAGAAGTCACTGAAAGTGTCAAGAAGATTTTGAATGAATCGGAATCTGCCTGCCGTCAAACCGGCCTGAACCCCTTTTACACAAAAAACAAACCGCCTGCTGTAAGTACTGTCCTTCTTTTTCATTTTCGACATCTTTTTAAACTGTTCAACCTGTGAATAACCTTCTGCTTGTTTATAAACAGGGTGATGATCCATTCTGGAAGAAGAAACCTGCAGAGAAAGCGGCAAAGCCATCCCGTCCAAAAACAAAAGCCGTCAAGAGA
This sequence comes from Triticum urartu, assembly GCF_003073215.2. Classification (NCBI taxonomy): domain Eukaryota; kingdom Viridiplantae; phylum Streptophyta; class Magnoliopsida; order Poales; family Poaceae; genus Triticum; species Triticum urartu. Next base: position 516,610,589 of record NC_053024.1, read on the forward strand.
ACCTCAAAGAGTAAGGCGACTGAATGCATTAGCATGGAACTTGATGACGACGCAGATGGACCGGAAGTTGAGGTAGAACTTGATTCACTTGGCTCCCTTTTCATGCATCTCATTGACAATGATACTTATCAGGAGGACGTGGAAGGCAGCCATGCTGACGATGTAGAGGTAATTACCTTTTCCTCCGGTTCAGACTCTATGCCAACACAAAAAACCCGTCAAGCGGTTCGGAAAGTAAGCTTTTCTCATCTTCTTGCTTACTTGGATCCCACATTTATTTTGAAGACGCAGCAGCACGAGGCTCGCAGGACAACCCGGCACAGCGGCCAACAGGTCACTTCGGCCGGTTTACCTGACACCCCGGTTCGGAAGCGCCGATCTGAGGTCTCCCCCACTTCTGACAATTTTTATCCCAAGGCAGATTATTTCCGACAACCTCTTAATCCATCCGATTCAAAATTATCAGGTGACACCTCCCTCATCCTCTGGCGAGTCAACAACGACCCAACTTCCTCCTCTCAAAACCGTAGCTGGGTAAGTACTTGAACTCCTTCTTTTGATGTTGTTCGTACTTTGTAGTGTGCTTTAACTTTCACATCTGTTGCTATTTTAGGGCCAAAGCTAGACCCAGAAAAAAGGCTCGGGTGAACAATCCGCTCGAAGACCAGGTGGTTCGTGAACCAGAGCAAACGGTTGAACTGGAATAGGTGGCTGAACCGGAGGGTCCAAATCCAGAAGCCACGTTTGACGAACCACCCCCTCAAAATCTGAATATTGATAATCAAGCAGAAGCTGACACTGCTGTACCTGACAGTGAACCGACATATCCAATCCGGGCTGATGGCAGGTCTTCCAGTCCGGTGAGAGCCACTAACACTCCACCATCACCCGTAAAAACTACTGGAGGCCAAGGAGACGATGTTATCATTACCGGTGTGGGCCACAGCTCTCTTGGCCATCCTGTAATCTTGGCCAAACATAGTGCCAAGGAAGAGCGTGCTGCCATGGAGAAGGGTAAATGGAGCACTGATTTGTCAAGCTACTCCCATCTTAGTGCTGAAGAACTCCACTCAGGTTTTTTAAACCGTGTACACTCAAACTGTGATTACGAAGCCGGTTTGGTGAACCTGATGAAGGAACGCTATGAGGTATTTTCATCACCTTTCCTTTCTTGATTCCAAAGTATAGATATCAGCCCAAGTAGCCCCCAAGGGCCGGTTTATGATGTTAATCATAAATCGGGACTTTGTAATATCTTAATCCTTGCATGCTGATCCTCAATATGTCAAGTCCTTAGTAAAAACAAAACCGATACTTTATCATTGTATTCATGTAGTTTTCATCAGTGTAGCCCCCAAGGGCCGATTTAGCTTTGCGAGGTAAACTGGTTCTTGAATCAATGCGTCAGTTTTGAACAGATGTACAATAGCCCCCAAGTGTTAAGGATAATGCTTGCATTGTACTTGACACTTGTGAAAGATTTGTTGATAACAGAGCAAATAGGCAGTAGCCCCCAAGTACAAAGTGCTTAACTTGTTATACACTTTGTCGTGGTTTTGTCATGGCAGATGTCCTAGAGAAAGGACTTAGTCGTGGAGCCATCGCGACGGGTTAGCTTGAAGGGGTTGAAGCGGACACAAGGACGCAAGAGAGTTTATACTAGTTTGGCCCCTTCGATGAAGGTAAAATCCTACGTCTAGTTGTGATGGAATTGATGGGGTTTCGATGACTAGGGAGCAAACAAGCTTCGCCTATGTCTCGAGTTGTTGTCTGTTGTCCCTGAACCGCCACCGGGTCGTCCCCTTATATACACGGGTGACTCTCGTCGGCTTACGGAGTCCCAATACCGGCTCATAGATGTGTCCGGTTTGGTCTCTTCTTATTCCTAACTTACAATACAGGTTAACTACTAACGCCGGTTTACGGCTGCAGGCCTTGAGCCGACCATGGGCCTTGAGCCCTCCTCTGTCTTCTTGGGCATTAACTTACTTAACTACTGATGAAGTTAACCCGGCCCAGATAGGCCGGTTTATGCCCAGTAGTAATATCCCCAACATTAGGCCCCAGATTGATTTGAACGGGTTCATGTCAATCCTTTAATAAAAGCTTCATCTTCAACATCTTCTTATAAATTGGTAAACCGCCATGATGTCAACTTCTCTGATTGCTGTAAACCGGAGTGACGTCACCTGTCATAACGAAGCTATCCATTATGCTTATTTGTTTAATAGATCAGCGGAAATCGAGGCGACAGCTCCGTTTTGTGGCCCCTTGATTGTCGCGCCTGTCTCATGTTCTTTCGCCTTATAAATAGGACCGAAGGGTCATTTCTTTTCTCCTTCCATGCCTTCTTCATCTTCCTCGCGTCGCCAGCCTTGGAGCTCCGCTGCCGCCGTCGACCTCTGCCTCATCCTTGGCCGCTGCATCAACCTGAGCGCACCAGAACATCGCGGCAACCTTCCGCATCTTCCTCAGCTCCGGTAAATCTTCTATCTTTTCCCCCGCAGATCCGACCTAGGGTTTCGCAGTTCTTCAGTGTTCATCGTCTACTTCTTGCTCATACGATAGATCTTTAGCTGAATCCGCAAATCTTTACTCTGTGCAATGATAGTTGTTTGATCTTCGCCTTCACTTATGCATCTCAAAACCATAGATCTATATGAACGTTTTGCTCATTGGTTCGGTATTGCTCCTTTGAACCTCTAAGTATTTATCTCTTTTCTGAACTTGCTTCAGATCCAATGCCATAAGGAAATCTTGTAAAACCTGTTTCTGCGTACTTGTCTATCCGCAATGCTTAGATCAGGCGGTTTAACCTTACAGAAATTTTTTCCAACCCGGTATATGCCATTAGTCCCCTTATTGAACTGCCAGATGCTTGTTGCTTCATAAAACTCCGGTTCTGATAGTTCTGTCTCTGGTTTAACAGTGCCTATACCAATGTATCTTGATCAAATGCATTTTTGAACTGGGATCTTCTACCTTGTAGATTCCATCATGGCCAAGCAAGTGTATGAGTGCAATTGGGTTCCTTCTCGCGTCATAGAGGCTGAATTGGACGATTTAGTCCTGATTGGCGCTTTAGGCAGCAAAGATACCATCCATTGGAGGGCTCCTGGAAAAGAATGCCCTCCCACACCTCGAGAAGGAGAGGTTGTTGTTTTCGTAGATCACTTAGCCCGGGGCTTTAAGCCGCCCGGTTCTAAATTTTACCGGGATGTTTTAGCCGATTTCCAGCTCCATCCACAAGATACTGGCCCCAACTCTGTTACAAATATGTGTCACTTCCAAGTGCTCTGTGAAGCGTTCTTTCAAGAGGAGCTCACAGTGGAATTGTTCAGAGACCTTTTCCATCTAAATCGTCGTACTGAGTTTACTAACGGCTCCAATACGGAGTTGGGTGGCATGGCAATTCAGAAAAGGAAAGAGGTCACATACCCTCACGCCAAACTGCATAGCCACCCCAAAGAATGGAATCAGACATGGTTCTACTGCAAAGACACCTCCCCTGCTGGTGAGAATCCCTTGCCTGGCTTTCGACTGGAGCGGCTCGGCAACACACACCCTTTTCCACAAAGATTGACTGCACAGGAGAGAAGTAAATATGCTCCTCAACTATCAAAGCTCAGAGCCTTTATGGCCAACGGTTTAACAGGGGTTGATCTCGCTCGCTGTTGGATATCATGGAGCATATTGCCCCTTAGTCAGCGCTTCGGTTTGATGTGCGAGTATACTGACAGTGTTGATGACCCACTGCGACATTCAAAACTCCAGCTCTCCGATGAAGAAATCACAGAGGCTGTGCATAAGATACTGAATGAACCGGAACACGTCTGCGCTAGAACCGGCTTGCTTCCCTTCTATGCCACCAACAAACCGCCAGCTGTAAGACTTTGATTTTTCTCTTTGCTGAATCTGTTATTGATATGTTTGGTCATTGTTTTTAATATCAGTGTCTGCATAATCAGGGCAATGATCCGTTTTGGAGCAAAAAACTGCCGCAGGAGAAACCAGAAAAACCAGACAAACCGGAAAGAGCAACCCGACAAAAGACTAAAGCTGTGAAGAAGACTACCCACAGGAAAAGAACCACTGCATCTTCTAATCCGGCCACTGATGATGATGTGGATAATCCGGACTTTGAGGTAGAGCTTGACTCACTTGGTTTATTTTTCATGCATCTTATTGATGATGATATTTGTCAGGATGATGCCGAAGCCAGCCACGCGGATGTTGCAGAGGTAATTATTCTCTCTTCCGATTCAGAAACTTTGCCTTCACAAAAAATCCGCCAGGCAAACCGGAAAGTTAAATTTTCTCATCCTCTTGCTTATTTGGATCCTAAATTTCTTATGAAGACCCAACAACACGAAGCTCGTCACACAACCCGGCACAACGGCCAGGTAGTTACCTCCGCCGGTTTACCGAATAGTCCGGTTCGGAAACGCCATTCAGAGGTCTCTAATTTGCTTGTCAGTGCTTGTCCTAAAGCGGGCCGCTTTCATCAACCTCTTAATCCATCTGATTCCAATTACCAGGTTACTTCCCACTCATCTTCTGGCGAGTCCTCGGCTACTCAGCTCCCACCACTTAAAACGGTGCTTGGGTAAGCTATACTTATTGTGATGTTTGCAGTACATCGCCTTAGAACATATGCTGTATTTGATTTTATTATTTTTCTCAGGGCCAAACCTAGGCCAAGCAAGAAAGCCCGCCTGGACAAAGCGGCCGAAGAAGATGTCGTTCTTGAAGCAGACAAGACACCCAATGCTGAAGCAGCTATTCCTGAGGATATTCCCAACGATCCACCGCAGCAAGATGATGATCTTATTGCTGAAGAGAGACCTACTGATACCTCAAGTCCTATCCATCATCCCACAGGTTCCATCCGGATTGAAAGCTCCACCGGTCCAGCAAAACCTACTGACAAGCCAACAGCTCCAGTGCAAACCGGCGGTACCAAGGATGATGAGGTTGTCATTACTGGCACTGGCCATACTGAGCCAAGCAATCCTGTCACTTTATCCAAACATTCTGCCAAGGAAGAATTTGCTGCCTTTGGCAAAGGCAAGTGGAACGCTGATCTGATGACTTACGCTGCTCTAAACGCCCAAGATATCCATTCCGGCTATCTGAACCGGCTGTATACCAGCCGTGACTACGAAGCCGGTCTGGTTAATATGATGAAAGATAAATATAAGGTAACTTCCATATGCCCCTTCTTGCTTGTATGCTTCCATTCTTGCTGACTCTCCTAGCCCCCAAGGGCCGGTTTGAAATATTCTTTCAAACCGGGGCTTAATAATATAAATCTTGATGCTTTGAAATTTGCTGATGTAGCCCCCAAGGGCCGGTTCAACTTAGCGTAGTTAAACCAGTACTTTAAGTAATTGAAACTGCCGCATCAGAATATATATGATCAAATAGCCATTAGCCCCCAAGTGCCAAGTTGAATACTTGTATTGATCTTGGGACTTTGTAAGCAATTGAAAGATGAAGATCGAATATGCATTAGCCCCCAAGTGCTAAGCGCATAACTTGTTATGTGGTTGGTACTTGAATCCTTCTACCGATTTGTTGAAACATATATCTGTATGCATGCAGGTGGAGCTGAAGACAAAAGAAAACCAAGTCATCGATCTTCAAGAAAACTTGAAAACCCAACAGGCTGAAACCTCCAAAGCAAAAGAGGAATTGGCCAGTGCTTTAAGCGCCATGGAACAACTTAAGGAGAACTTCAAGAAGAAACGGGCGGATTGGGCCACTGAAAAGTCTGCTTTGATCAAACGAGCAGAGGATGCCGAGGCTGCACTAAAACCAGTGACGGATGAACTGACCAGCATAAAGCGGCATGTTCATGCCATGACCATTGCTATCTTTGGTAAGCCAGCTTGCCTTCTGAATTGGCTCTGCCTTCTTACAGAGTCGCCGGTTTATTAACCCTTTATGGTATTTCAGGGACACGCATTGGTCACTTGGGGTCAGATGTGAAGAAATTGAAAGCCGCCTATACATTGGTTGAACAATTGTATACTGGTGCCCACTTTGATTCAAGATACTCTGATGAAATTGTCAGTGCTTCCTGCCCGGGTTGAAGAGCTGGTGCAATCAATGCCTTAATCCGGGCAAAAGCCTGGGTGCCGGATTTTGATCCTATTGAAGCGGCTCAGGGCTATCCCAGCTTGAAGGAAGACGGGTCAGAATTTGGTGAAGCGGATCTGCGAGCAATAAACCGGGAGGTACGTCCACTAGCTTGTCAGTTGGCTGAGGAAGCAGACTTGTCCCATTATCAAGCGCAATATATATGACAGTCAGAACAAGCGAATAGCTGCACCAATCCATGAGTCGGAAAATCTGATCCCTCCAATCCGTAAGCATACTTACGCTCCCGATATTGACCCGTCATTGCTGATCCATGATGAAGTTGTTTTTCAAGCATTAATGGGAATCGACTGGACAACTGTGGATTTCCAGCCACTGGGTAGAGAAACGGAAGCTGAAGCGGCGCAGGATGACCCACAACCATCAGGCCAGGCTGGTGACCAAGCTTGAACCGGAAGCCGGTTTTAAAACTGCCTCTCCTTTGTGAAAAACAATTATATTATTATGGGCACCATGTTGCCTTGTAATAGTCTAGCTGATACCTTTGATGTTGATATGCCTTCGTGCATAACTTGTTCTTCCTGTGGTAATGAACTTTCCAAAACACTTTCTGAAATGAGAAATTCGTCAAGTGCCACCGTGGTTGTACCGTCAGGAGGAATATGATGTCTGTATATATGAAATCAAAACATCCAAAACAAAATTTTAAGTATATGATCAAATTTTTGAGATACATAATACCTGCCATCGTTGAGTGTGAAGTTGGCTTGGCCAATCTTGAAGCGGAGTTTTGCAAACCCACACTATTGGAGGAGATAACAACTCCTGTATATATATATGACGCTGGTTTACCATGTAAACCGTGCCAGGTTATAATAAACACCGTGTTACTCCATAAGAGGATGTTAACAACAAGGATCAAACCGGACAAATAGTCTTCGGATTGACGTGAACTGTGTTCTGTCAATTGATTGGTTAAAAAACTTTGTCGGTTTAAAAAACACAATGAAAAGCAAAAAAACCCCTTCAAAGAAAAGTGTGAAGCAAAAGCAACGACAAAACCGTTTGCCAAAAAAGGTTTATTTAAGCTGATCAAATGGCGTTACCATGGCCAAACATGACCAAGCTCCCGTTAGGTGTAACTATGGTTCTAGTCAGCCAGGTCCCCAAATGAAACCGTGGCATTTATGCCGACCAAATGGCATGGTCATGGTTCGGGTTCGACCAAGCCCCCAAGTGATTCTGTGGCCTTAGGCCGATCAAGAGGCATGACTGGTTCAGACATGACCAAGTCCCCAAGTGATCTGGTGGCTCTCGCCTATCAAGAGGCATGGTATTGGTTCGGACACGACCAATCCTCCAAGTGATATAACACGATGCTTTTAGGAAAGCGAACTCAAGGGGTAAACCGGAGGCCGCTTTAGAGCAACTCCGTGTAACCTCACATGATGTAAAAGAACAGATACCCCGCTTTAGCTGAGGTTCCGATTTATTATATTTAATCATAATATATACATTGTCGTAATATGTACATAAGTATAGCCAATGGCTCAGGTATAGTAAGGCCGAAGATGAGCTATATTCCACGGCCTGTTAGTCTCCTCCTCTGATGTACGTGAGTCCTTATGCTCTCGAATATCGATCAGATAGTATGACCCATTGTGCAGATTCTTGCTGACCACGAAAGGCCCCTCCCAAGGTGGGGATAACTTATGCATATCAGTCTGATCTTGGATGAGCCGAAGCACCAAATCTCCTTCCTGAAAGGTTCTGGTTCTGACCCGGCGACTGTGATAACGACGAAGATCCTGCTGGTAAATTGCCGATCGGGCGGCTGCGATGTCACGCTCTTCATCCAACCGGTCCAAAGCATCTTGCCGTGCTGTCTCATTGTCCGCTTCAATATAAGCCGTGACACGAGGTGAATCATGACGGATATCACTGGGGAGAACCGCCTCCGCTCCATAAACCATGAAGAACGGTGTGTATCCTGTTGATCTGTTGGGTGTTGTATTGATGCTCCATAACACAGATGGTAATTCTTCTACCCAACAACCCGGTGTTCTCTGCAAAGGAACCATGAGCTGGGGCTTGATGCCTCTCAAGATCTCTTGATTAGCTCTTTCTGCTTGACCATTGGACTGTGGATGTGCCACTGATGAAATGTCGAGCCGGATGTGCTCCCGTTCACAGAACTCCTTCATAGCACCTTTGGACAAATTGGTACCATTATCTGTGATAATACTGTGCAGAAAGCCAAACCGGAAAATCACCTTTTTGATGAACTGAACCGCCGTGGCCGCATCACACTTGCTAACAGGTTCTGCCTCCACCCACTTTGTAAACTTGTCAACCACCACCAGGAGGTGGGTCTTCTTATCTTTGGACCTTTTGAAAGGCCCAACCATATCCAGCCCCCAAGTCGCAAACGGCCAAGTAATTGGAATCATTCTCAATTCTTGAGCCGGTACATGAGCATGCCTTGAAAACCTTTGGCAACCATCACATCGTCTGACCAGATCCTCCGCATCAGCATGAGCAGTTAACCAATAAAAACCATGGCGAAACGCTTTAGCCACCAGAGACTTTGAACTGGCGTGGTGACCACAATCTCCTTCGTGGATCTCACGCAAAATTTCACGGCCTTCTTCAGGAGACACGCAGCGTTGAAAAGCTCCTGATATAATGCAATGATGCAACTCGCCGTTGATGATAGCCATGGACTTGGATCGCCGGATTATCTGCCGGGCTAGAATCTCATCCTCTGGCAACTCACCCCGGTTCTTGTACGCCAGGTAAGGAAGCGTCCAATCTGGAATAACATGAAGAGCCGCCACCAATTGGGCCTCCGGATCAGGAATAGCCAAATCCTCTTCACCAGGAATCTTGACCGATGGGTTGTGCAGCACATCCAGAAAAACATTGGGTGGGACTGGTTTGCGCTGAGAGCCCAGCCAGCTTAAAGCGTCTGCCGCTTCATTTTTCCGCCGATCCACGTGGTCCACTTGATAGCCTTTGAAATAACCTGCGACAGTATCCACCTCACGACGATATGCTGCCATGAGTGGGTCCTTGGAGTCCCAAGTGCCAGACACTTGCTGAGCCACAAGGTCCGAGTCACCGAAGCACTTAACTCGATTTAGATTCATCTCCTTAGCCATCCGGAGACCATGGAGCAAGGCTTCATACTCAGCTGCATTGTTAGTATAAGGGAACATTGAACGGAGAACATAACAAAACTTATCACCTCGTGGGGAAGTTAGTACGACTCCAGCCCCCGAGCCTTCCAACTGCCTGGATCCGTCAAAATGGATGGTCCAATACGTATGATCCGGCTTTTCTTCAAGTGCTTGCATTTCTGTCCAATCATTGATGAAATCAACAAGTGCTTGAGACTTAACCGTTGTCCAAGGCACATACTTCAAACCGTACGGCCCCAGCTCTATGGCCCACTTTGCAATCCGGTCAGTTGCTTCCCGGTTCTGGATGATATCTCCCAAAGGAGCAGAACTGACCACCGTAATTGAGTGCCCTTGGAAATATTGTTTAAGCTTCCGGCTTGCCATAAAAAATCCATACACCAGCTTCTGCCAATGCGGATACCTTTGCTTGGACTCAATGAGCACCTCACTGATATAATAGACCGGATGTTGAACCGGATGCTCCTTACCTGCCTCCTTTCGCTCCACCACAATAGATATGCTGACCGCCCGAACATTAGTAGCAACATATAGTAGTAACGGCTCCTTGTCAATGGGAGCAGCGAGCACAGGCGGATTGGCCAATTGCCGCTTTAAGTCCTCAAATGCTTCATCAGCAGCAGAACTCCAGACAAACTGATCCGTCTTTTTCAACATCTGATACAAAGGGATTGCCTTCTCACCCAGGCGACTGATAAACCGGCTTAGCGTAGCAATCCGGCCTGCCAGGCGTTGAACATCATTGATACACTTCGGTTTAGCCAGGGAGGTGATAGCCGTGATCTTCTCTGGATTAGCCTCAATTCCCCTGTTGGACACTAGAAAACCCAATAGCTTGCCCGCCGGTACACCAAAGACACACTTGTCCGGATTAAGCATCATCTTGTATGTTCTCAGGTTATCAAAGGTTTCCTTCAAATCATCAATCAGATTCTCCTTCTCCCTGGATTTAACCACGATATCATCCACGTAAGCATGTACATTACGGCCAATCTGCTTGTGAAGACAATTTTGTACACACCGTTGGTAAGTTGCCTGGGCACTCTTGAGCCCGAAGGGCATAGACACATAGCAGAAGGCTCCAAAGGGAGTTATAAATGTTGTCTTCTCCTGGTCCTTAACTGCCATTTTGATCTGATGATAGCCAGAATATGCATCCAAAAAACTTAAACGCTCACAACCCGCCGTAGCATCAATAATTTGATCAATACGGGGGAGGGCAAAAGGATCTGCTGGACAAGCTTTATTAAGATCTGTGTAATCCACACACATGCGCCAGGTGCCGTTTTTCTTGAGGACCAGCACCGGATTGGCAAGCCACTCAGGGTGAAAAACTTCAACAATAAAGCCAGCTGCTAAGAGCCTGGCTACCTCTTCTCCAATCGCCTTGCGTCTTTCTTCGTTAAACCGGCGGAGGAACTGTTTCACCGGTTTATATTTAGGATCCACATTAAGTGTGTGCTCAGCGAGTTGCCTCGGTACACCTGGCATGTCGGAGGGCTTCCATGCGAAAATGTCCCGATTCTCACAGATGAACTCGATGAGCGCGCTTTCCTATTTCGGATCCAAGTTGGCACTGATGCTGAACTGCTTGGACGAATCGCCAGGTACGAAGTCAACAAGCTTAGTTTTTGCTGCCGATTTGAACTTCAGGGCCGGATCATGCTCCGTAGTTGGCTTCTTCAACGGAGTCATGTCCGCCGGATCAACATTGTCTTTATAGTACTTCAACTCCTCGGTGGCACAAACCGACTCTGCATAAGCCGCATCTCCTTCCTCGCATTCCAAAGCGATTTTGCAGCTTCCGTGAACCGTTATTGTCCCCTTGTGACTCGGCATCTTGAGCTGCAAATACACATAACAGGGCCGAGCCATAAACTTGGCGTAGGACGGTCGCCCAAACAGGGCATGATATGGACTTTGGATTTTCACCACTTCAAACGTCAATGTCTCCGACCTGGAATCATGATCATCCCCAAAGGCCACTTCCAGAGCTATCTTACCAACGGGATATGCTGATCTGCCAGGAACTACACCGTGGAATACTGTATTAGACGGTTTGAGATTCTTATCTGTTAGTCCCATACGACGGAAGGTCTCATAGTACAGGATGTTAATGCTGCTCCCTCCATCCATGAGCACCTTGGTGAACTTATAACCTCCCACCTGAGGCGCCACCACCAGAGCCAACTGACCCGGATTATCGACCTGGGGTGGGTGATCCTCTCTGCTCCATATGGTTGGTTGTTCAGACCAACGTAGATAACGGGGTATGGCCGGTTCAACAGAGTTGACTGCCCGCCTCTGAACCTTCCGGTCTCGCTTGTCCAAGCTAGTGATGAAGACATGGTACTGCCCACTACTCAACTGCTTTGGGTTGCTCTAGTAACCTGACTGTTGCTGCTGTTGGTTGTAACCACCCTGGTTGTTCTGACTATTTTGACCATTATGTCCGCCCGGATTACCATTAAATCCTGAACCGGAACTTCCTCCACCGTAACCCGGCCCAGATCCTGAGCCACCGCCAGATTCGTGATCATACCGAAAATTATTAGAATTCTTGAACTCCTGCATAATAAAGCAATCCTTCCAAAGGTGGTTTGCTGGTGCCTCCTTCATCCCATGTCTTGGACAGGGCTGGCTTAGTAGATAGTTTAGGCGGTTTGGGTTAGGGTTGGGTGCTCCATTACGATTTTTCGGCCTACCCTTGCGTCGCTGGCCATTGTCCTGTGCGTTGGTATTAGCCACAAAGTCCATGTTACCATCCGCTTTACGCTTGCCTCCTCCGCCATTGCCTACCCAGTGATGCTACTGACCTTTGGAGCTGCTGTTCTTCTTCCCTTTCCCTGTCTTGTCATCATCAGATTCGGGATCCTTGGTACTATCAGAATCAGCATATTTCACCAAAGCGGACATGAGGGTCCCCATGTCGGTGCAATGACGCTTCATCCGTCCCAATTTCAACTTCAGGGGCCCAAACCGGCAGTTGCCTTCTAGGGTTAATACTGCGGTGTCAGCGTTGATGCGGTCTGAGGAGTGCAACACTTGTGAAACCCGGCACACCCAATGAGTCGTTGATTCTCCTTCCTCCTGGACGCATGTAGCTAAGTCCACTATCGACATAGGCTGTTTACAGGTATCCTTGAAATTGCTGATAAACCGGGCCCGTAATTGGGCCCGTGAACTGATAGAATTAGCTAGCAAGCTTTTTAACCAAGTACGGGCCGTTCCTTCAAGCATCATGGTGAAGTATTTCGCACACTCCGTGTCATCCACATCAAGCATCTCCATGGCCATCTCATAGCTCTCCACCCATGTCTCTGGAGGTTGATCCGCCGTGTAATTTGGTACCTTGCGCGGGCCTTTGAAATCCTTGGCCAGGCGCACGTTGCGTAAAGCGGGGATAAGGCAAGGCACCCCCAAAGAACTAGAAGTAACACCAGGTTCGATCGAGATGGTTGGACGAACCGGCGTGAGCTGCCGAGCCTGATGTTGTGCGGCTAACTCGGCCTCCCTGCGCGCTCGGGCCCGGTTCACCACTTCCTGAGCGTCATCAGCACCACCCGTCGGGTTTTTGCCACGGGGTGCTCCACGTCGTTCATTACTCGACACTACTGGTTCATCCATATGTCTGCTATAGCTCCGGCTTGGATGGGGGGTCGAGTGGATCCGGTCGCGGCTGTACGAGTACGCTTCCTGTTGGGCCAAAGCTGTCCTCAGAAATTCCTTGACCCGTCATGTCTCTACTTCCCGCGGCGAGTCACCTTCAATTGGAATGGCCTCCAGCCGTGCAGCAGCGGCAACAAGATTGTCCATTGGGTTGGAGTAGTGACCCGGAGGTGTTAAAGCATCCTGAGGTATAACGGTGTTTTGACGAGGTGGGTCCATCTGACGAGGCTGAACCGGTGCACCGGTCCCAGGGGCTTCTGCCCGGTTCCCCTCCAGCGGATTGCCGGCTCTTGGTCCTGGAGTGTTGAAAAGGTCTCTGGCCTCGAAAATCGGAGGTAAGCGGGATCGGTGCTTCCTCCTCATGACTTCATGCGACGCGCTCTGCTCCAACATAAGCCTATAGGCCTGTGAGTCTAAAGCGGCCCGCTCTGCGGCCATCCTGGTGTCCTCAGCCGCCAGATCCGCCTTGGCCTGGGTGATCTGTTCCTTTACCTTTGCAATCTCCGTGTTGTGAACGTCCTGATCTGGCGGATTAACTTCTGCCATAAGCACAGCCAACGCATCAAATAGTTCTGATAGAACCTGAGCCGGCGGGCGCACAGGGCCTCCTGCCCCGGCAGCCGTCGCCGCTGCTGAACCGGAGATTGTTGCCGCAGCTGTCGAAGAATGAAGCGCTGCTTGTGTTCCGGCCATGAATATTCCAACCCAGTTGGGCAGATCAGAGGGGTCCGGAATACTGTCGCCATCGGAACAGCTCCCAATCCGTCCATCTTGTAGCTGATAAAGAGATTCAGTTTCTCCGGTCGAAGATTCGTCACCGGAACAAAAGACAGTCGCCCCGCAAAATTCTGATCCGTCCTCATAACTTCCTCCATGGATGACTCCCACAAAGGCACGCTTCATGGCCGGTTTAACCCGGGCGGATTGCGCACACTGAGCCGTCTAGACGAGGTCGGTGCAGATGTCCGGCTCAGGGCCCGGTCCACCGAGCTTGCCAATGAAAACGTGAATGCTACCAAAGGGGACCCGGTACCCGTACTCAATTGAGCCGGCCTCGGGGCCCCAGCCTGCGTCGTCGATATAGAGCTTGCCGCGACGACTCTTAGTCATCCGGCCTACAACGTAGCCCTCTAGTCCTTCAAAGTAGCCCTCCAAGAACCGGAAACCATCATGCGATAGCCCCACGGTGGGCGCCAACTATCATGGTTTTGTCACGGCAGATGTCCTAGAGAAAGGACTTAGTCGTGGAGCCATCGCGACGGGTTAGCTTGAAGGGGTTAAAGTGGACACAAGGACGCACGAGAGTTTATACTAGTTCGGCCCCTTCGATGAAGGTAAAAGCCTACGTCTAGTTGTGATGGAATTGATGGGGTTTCGATGACTAGGGAGCAAACAAGCTTCGCCTATGTCTCGAGTTGTTGTCTGTTGTCCCTAAACCGCCGCCGGGTCGTCCCCTTATATACACGGGTGACTCTCGTCGGCTTACGGAGTCCCAATACCGGCTCATAGATGTGTCCGGTTTAGTCTCTTCTTATTCCTAACTTACAATACAGGTTAACTACTAACGCCGGTTTACGGCTGCAGGCCTTGACCCGACCATGGGCCTTGATTCCTCCTCTGTCTTCTTGGGCTTTAACTTACTTAACTACTGACGAAGTTAACCCAGCCCAGATAGGCCGGTTTACGCCCAGTAGTAATATCCCCAACACACTTGGTACTTAGAAAATACATATCCCGTTGTTGATATATCTTCGCCATTGCAGGCCGAGCTGAGTAAGAGGGATGCTCAAACCACTGATCTTCAAGAGAACGTAAAGTCTCAACAAACAGAGGCTGCCAAAGCCAAAGAGGAGCTGACCAATTGTAACACCCCGGATGTAACTTACCCAATTTGTACTCCAACTCTTGTCGTTTCCGGCCTTAAGTTATTTTATTTTCTCGGGTTCGGGTCTTTGTCTCCGTGTGTTGTTATCGTTGTCATGCATCTCATATCAAGTCATCATGTGCATTGCATTTGCATACGTGTTCATCTCATGCATTCGAGCATTTTCCCCGTTGTCCGTTTTGCATTCCGGCGCTCCGTTCTCCTCCGGTGGTCATTTCTACCTTTCTTTCGTGTGTGGGCATTAAACATTTCCGGATTGGACCGAGACTTTCCAAGCGGCCTTGGTTTACTACCGGTAGACCGCCTGTCAAGTTTCGTATCATTTGGACTTCGTTTGATGCTCCAACGGTTAACCGAGGGACCGAAAAGGTCTCGTGTGTGTTGCAGCCCAACACCCCTCCAATTTGGCCCAAAACCAACCAAAACCCTCTCCATCATCTGGAGCGTTCGATCACGATCGTGTGGCCGAAAACTGCACCTCATTTGGACTCTCCTAGCTCCCTCTATGCCTATTTAAAGACACCCCCGTAAATCTCCTTCTCCTTCCCCGAAACCCTAAAAATCCGCATCGCGCCGCGCCGGACACATCCGCCGCGCCGGACGTTTCGTCCGCCGCCGCCCGTGACCACTAGCAGCATGACACGTGGCATCGTCCCCGCCACCGCCGCTCCGGCCCGGGAGGCCCGTGGCCGGCCCCCGTGGCCCGGGATCCGCCGCCGCTGCCCGGGGCTTCGTCTACCTCCGCCCCGCCGCCTGGGTCATCGCCCCGCCGCCCCGGAAGTCAAACACCGGCGCCGCCACCTCGCCGCCCTTCCACGCTGGCCGCTGTGGTCGCCGTCGCCGGCCGCCGCCGCCTCGCCCGACGCGCCGGCGCCGCGCCCGACCTTCGCGCCCGCCGGCTCCGCCTCTCTCCGGCGTCCTCCTCCACGCCCCAAGCCCCTCTCCGGCCGGCCCCCTCCGTCTCCGGCGAGCTCCAAGAAATCCGGCCATCCTCGTAAAACGTGCCAGATCTGAGATCTAAAATCTCGAGGGTTGACTTTTTGCCCGAAACCCTAGTTCATATGCTCCTGTTCATCGCATCGTAAATTTGCATCCGTAGCTCCGTTTTTGGCATATAGCGTATCAAAATGTTCGTCTCAGAGAGTACATCATTTCATGTCATTGCATCTTTTTCATTTGAGTTCATCTTGATGCCCGAAATGCTATTAGAAGAGTGCTACTTGAGATAATTGTCAGATCTGCTGCTCCATTTAGATATTTGTCATTTTTGCCATGATTATTGTGTGCATGATATGCCCATGAGTTCTACATATGTTTTGTTAAGGGTTTTGCCATCTTTCCAGAGGTGCAACCCATGTATTTTTGTGATGTGTGTGGTGACTAGCACAAGCTTGCAAAGTGAGGCACTTGGTAATTCTGATTTCAGGGACTTAGCATTTCCACTAAGTCCTTGACCTGTTTATCTCATATGGCCATATGTTCATGTTGTTTCCTAGTGATCCGTGCCTCTTTTGAGGATGATCAGTAAGGATGTTTTGTTAATCTTGTAGTGCTCTATCAATCCATGTCTTTGTTTGCAATTATGGAGCAACCTAGCTTGAGTTAATCGAGCTCTGCTTTTGCTACTTCGTGAATCTGTGCAGATTGTCTACTTGTTAGCGATTTTGCCGATGGTGTTGTAGTTGATTCGTGCATGCTATGCTATTGTTCTTGCCATGTCTAGCTCTAATTTTGTGTATTCTTGATGGATGTATGCTTAGCTTGTCATGACTTGCTCTGTAGTGAGTGCATCGAGCTCGTAAACATGCCTACTTGATATCTGTTCCAGCATGCTCCAGTTTTCACTAAGTCTGAGAACTGATTATGTTTTTGCCATGTTCGCATGCTTGCAATTGTATTTTCTGATCCCTTTTGGCTCAAGGTCACTAAGGGACTTTTGTTAAGCTCTTTGAGTAGCTCCATGCCATGCTGTACTTTGCCATGTTCAGGTCTTGTAGCATATAGTTTTGTTGCTCCGAAGAGTGCTATCTGATCTGAAATTCCAGACAAGTGTTAATTTCACTAAGTCTGAGATCTGTTTACCATATGCATTTTTGACATGCTTGTTTGAACCTGTTAATGCATGAATTGGCTGTGGCTCAGTGCTAGACTTTTTTAAGCATTATGAATGCATCCCTGCCATGTATTTTGATGCCATGTTTGGGTGCTGTAGCATTGTTCATCTTGTTGCATTTAGATGGCTACTTGCTGTAAATCGCGGAACGTGGCCATATTTGAATTGCTTTCCATTTCCAAACCGTAACTCCGATTCCGGCGTTCTTTATATCGTTTTCAAGCGATTTCATCTCATCTTTCCAGTGGCACACTTGGAATCCCAAGTTGAGGCCAGGTTCATGCATCCCTTGTCAAATCTTGCATATGCATCCCGCATAGCATATCATCCTTGCATCATATTGTTTGAGCTTTGCACGTGGTTGATTGTGTTCCGTTTGCTTGTTTGTCTTGTTTGGGTAGAGCCGGGAGACGAGTTCGCTAACGAGGAGCCCGTTGAGTTTGCTTTCGAGGATCCAGTCAACTCTGACAACTTTGCAGGCAAGATGATCATACCATCGAAATCACTACTATCTTTGCTTTGCTAGATGCTCGCTCTTTTGCTATGCCAATGCTACGATGCCTACCACTTGCTTTCAAGCCTCCCAAATTGCCATGTCAAACCTCTAACCCACCATGTCCTAGCAAACCGTTGTTTGGCTATGTTACCGCTTTGCTCAGCCCCTCTTATAGCGTTGCTAGTTGCAGGTGAAGATGGGAGACCGTTCCTTGTTGGAACATATATTTACTTGTTGGGATATCATTATATTATCTTGTTATCTTAATGCATCTACATACTTGGTAGAGGGTGGAAGGCTCGGCCTCTCGCCTAGTGTTTTTTTCCACTCTTGCCGCCCTAGTTTCCGTCATATCGGTGTTATGTTCCCGGATTTTGCGTTCTTTACCCGGTTGGGTTATAATGGGAACCCCTTGATAGTTCGCCTTGATTAAAGATTTTCTAGCAATGCCCAACCTTGGTCTTACCATTTGCCACCTAGCCTCTTTTTCCCTTGGGTTTCCGGAGCCCGAGGGTCATCTTATTTTAAACCCCCCGGGCCAGTGCTCCTCTGAGTGTTGGTCCAACCGAGCGATGTCCGGGGCTACCAGGGGCAACTCTGGGCTGGCCTACCCGACGTCTGGCTCATCTGAGTGTGCCTTGAGAACGAGATATGTGCAGCTCCTATCGGGATTTGTCGGCACATTCGGGCGGTGTTACTGGTCTTGTTTCAACCTATCGAAGTGTCTTGAAGAACCAAGGTACCGTTTCTGATCGGAACGTCTCGGGAGGAGGTCTATTCCTTCGTTGACCGTGAGAGCTTGTCATGGGCTAAGTTGGGACTCCCCTGCAGGGATTTGAACTTTCGAAAGCCGTGCCCGCGGTTAAGGGCAGATGGGAATTTGTTAATGTCCAGTTGTAGATAACTTGAACCTTAACTTAATTAAAATGAATCAACTGAGTGTGTTACCGTGATGGCCTCTTCTCGGCGGAGTCCGGGAAGTGGACACGGTGTTGGAGTAATGCTTGCGCAGGTTGCCCTCTAGTTTCTCGCTCGCGCTTTGCCTCCTCTTCTCGCTCTCTTTTGCGAACAGGATAGCCACTATATATGCTAGTCACTTGCTGCAGCTCCACATATATTTACCTTACCTATCAGCTTAAATAGTCTTGATCGCGAGGGTGCGAGATTGCTGAGTCCCTATGGCTCACAGATTACTTCCAAACTAGATGCAGGGCCTAATGATTCCGCTCCAGGTGACACGCTTGAGCTCAAGTGGGAGTTCGACGAGGACTCTCAACGATACTATATGTCCTTTCTTGATGATCAGTAGTGGTGCCTAGTTGGGGGTGATCGGGACCGTGTCGCATGTTGGGTTATCTTTTATTTTGGCGTCGTAGTCGGGCCATGAGTGTTTGGATGATGTAATGTTATTTATGTACTTGATTGACGTGCCGAGTGTAAGCCAACTATGTTATCTCCCCTTTTATTATCTATATATTACATGGGATGTTGTGATGATTGCCTAACTTGCGACATTGCTTTCAATGCGGTTATGCCTCTAAGTCGTGCCTCGACACGTGGGAGATATAGCCGCATCGAGGATGTTACAAGTTCGTAATCAGAGCCTTCCCCGACCTTAGGAGCCCCATTGCTTGATCGTTATTAGCGACCGAGTTGTGTCTAGAAAAATGTTTTGAGTCATTTAGGAATTATATATCGGAGAGTTTAGGAATTCTTTTTACTTCCCAGTCTCCTCATCGCTCTGGTAAGGCATCCTGACGTAGAGTTTTGACTCTTCTCTTCTCAAATTTCACTAAATTTTTTTTAGGATCACGCGGGTATCTTGGATTCATCCCGATGGTTTTATGACGAGAACATTGTCTTGGTGCCTCCTGTCAGGGGTTTTGTGGAAGTGTCCCGGGGAGTTGAGCTCTGAGGTGTTGTCGTCATAATTTTATCGTTGCAATTCTACAATACCTGAGTTTAGTACGCCGACATCGAAAAAATATTTTATGTAGTTCGTTGGTGAGATAACCTCGACGCCACCCAGTACTGGGGCGGGAGTTCGGGAGTATCGCCATAACTTGTATAACGGATGCTTTTCGAAGGTTGAGGTAGATGGTTTCCAAAGTTTTTCTCGGTTATGTGTTGAAGGATGGATACAGCTGGATGTAGGATTTGCTAGATTGGGTGAGATATTATGCTTCCCCTGTATCCCCAACACCTGATTGCATAACCGGAAAGGTTCGGGAGTTTCATAGGTGGGAATTCTCGTAGCTCTAGTTCTTCTTCCACAGATATTGGTTTGAGATTGGGATTTCTTACCGATTATTCGTTCTTGATCCGTACCTTGTTGATTTATTTCTCTACCTAATTCTACGTGGCTTCTCAATTTATGGATATGTGACCATTTCAAGAGGAATGCATTCGTTCATTTTGTTCGGATGTGAAGACTTTATGTTGCAATTTTCATTCCGTTGGATTCAGCTTCATTTTATCTGTCAATGTGCTAACGGTGGTCAACCTCTTCAGGATGGATCCCGCTAAGAGCACCAATCAGAATCAGAATCAAGATCCGCCACCACCTCCACCTCCTCCGGAGGCATGACAAGCTGTGATGGCCGCAACCAATGCAAACACATAGTTGATCATGCAAATTCTTCAAGAGCGCAATCAAGGCAACCAAGGGAACCAAGGCAACAATCAGAATCACTTTGCTACACTCAACCAGTTCCTTGCTAACGGGCCAAAGACTTTCAGCAATTGTGTTGAGGCAACCAATGCTGACGATTGGCTCGTGGATCTGTGCAAGCATTTCGAGTGCAGTAACGTCAGGTCTAAGGACTTTGTCAAGTTCGCTTCCTTCCAACTCAAAGATCAAGCTGCAGAATGGTTCCAGCAATACAAGGATTCCAGAGGTGGACGTGTCATTACCTGGGATGAATTCCGTCAAGATTTCAGAGCTCATCATATCCCTCGGAGCGTGGTTGAAAGCAAGCGTGAGGAATTCCGCAACCTGAAGCAAGGCTCTTTGTCTGTCTATGACTACAACAAGTTGTTCCAGAAGCTCGCCCGCTTTGCCAAGCAGGACGTACCCGATGAGAAGAGCATGATTACCAGTTCAGGGGTGGTCTCAGAGAAGAAATTCAGCTAGCTCTTGTTCTCTTTGAGCCTTTGAGGTACGATGAGTTCTACAACATGGCATTGAAGCAAGAGGCTGCTCAATTGAGGTGTGATGCTTCCAAGAAGCGAGTCAGAGACACTACTCCTTCTTCCTCTACTCAAGTGGCCAAGCAGCAGAAGTATTGGCTTCCTCCTCCTCCGTTCCGTCAGCCGTATCAACAGAAGAGCAAAGGTGGCAGTGGATCTTTCCCCCCCCCCCACCCCTGGCTTTCAGAACAAGACTTCGTGTCAAGCTCCAAGATCGAGTGCTCCGTATCACCGTCCGCTTTCAGAGGTCACGTGCAACAAGTGCCAACAGAAGGGTCACTATGCCAACAAGTGTCTCAATCAGAGGCGTCTCCCTCCTCCTCCTCCTCCTGTGAGATCGGCAAGTACAGCTATCGTCAAGCATAACACCAAGTCCGCCAAGGTCAACTTGATGAATGCAGCTCAGGCAGAGGATTCGTCAGATGTCATTATGGGTAACCTTCCTGTTAACGATATTCCTGCCAAAGTTCTTTTTGACACTGGTGCATCGCATTGTTTCATCTCGAGACCATTTGTTTCTAAGCATGAGTTGCCTTTACAAGATTTGCCTAGGCAGTTATCTGTTGTTTCTCCGGGTAAATTCATGAATGCATGCGCTATGGCCCCGGATGTTACTATCATGTTGGGCGATTACAAGTTTCTCTCTTCTCCGGTGGTTCTTGGTAACTCGGATATTGATCTTATTCTCGGAATGGATTGGATTTCTAAGCACAAGGCACATCTTGACTGTGCAGCCAGGCAGATTCAATTGACTCATTCATCTGAGGATGTAATTGTCTTTGCCGCTCGTGATGATACCATCCATCTATTTTCTCTCAATGAGAAGGGTGAACTGGATGCTATCTCGCAAATTCCAGTCGTTTGCGAATATCAAGACGTCTTTCCAGAAGAGCTTCTAGGAATGCCTCTGCACCGGCCAGTTGAATTTGTTATTGATCTTGAGCCCAGCACGGAACCTGTGTGCAAGCGTCCTTACAAGCTCGGACCTGAAGAGTTGAAGGAGCTGAAGAAGCAACTCGATATTCAAGAAAGAATGGGTCTCATCCGGCCTAGTTCTTTTCCGCGGGGTTGTGGTGTTCTTTTTGTGAAGAAGGATGGAACGGACCGACTTTGTGTTGATTACCGTCCATTGAACAAGAAGACCATCAAGAACAAATACCCACTTCACAACATCAACGAGCTGTTCGAACAACTCAAAGGTGTCCAAGTATTCTCCAAGCTTGATCTCCGTATGGGTTATCATTAGATTCGAATCCGTGAGCAAGATATTCCCAAGACGGCTTTCAGGACAAGCTATGGTTCATATGAATACACTGTCATGTCTTTTGGCCTTGTCAACGCTCCTCCGACGTTCTCTCGCATGATGAACTTCATCTTCAACGCCTGCACCAATGACTTCGTTTTGGTCTATCTCGACGACATTCTAGTTTTCTCGAAGAACAAGGAAGATCGTGCCAAGCACTTGCGTTTGGTACTCGACAAGCTGAGGGAGCACCAGTTCTACGCCAAGTTCTCCAAGTGCGAATTTTGGCTCGATGAGGTTCTTTATCTTGGTCATATCATCTCTGCCAAGGGCATTGCCGTGAATCCTGAGAAGGTGTCTGCAATTGTGAATTGGGAACCTCCTCAGAACGTGAAGCAACTCAGTAGCTTCCTCGGTCTCGCAAGCTATTGTCGAAGATTCGTTGAAAACTTTTCTAAGATCGCGAAGCCTCTCTCAAATCTTCTCCAGAAGCACGTCAAGTACGTTTGGTCTCTGGAGTTTGACATTGCTTTCAACACTTTGAAAAAGAAATTGATCACTGCTCCAGTTCTAACTCCGCCTGACGAATCCAAGCCATACGAGGTCTTTTGTGATGCCTCTCTCCAAGGTCTTGGCGCAGTGTTGATGCAAGAGAAGAAAGTTGTTGCTTATACCTCTCGCCAGTTGAAGCCCAATGAGAAGAACTACCCCACTCATGATCTCGAGTTGGCGGCAGTTGTGCATGCTCTTTTGACTTGGAGACATCTCTTATTGGGAAGAAAAGTGGACATTTTCACTGATCACAAGAGTCTCAAGTACATCTTCACTCAGCCTAATCTCAACCTCAGGCAAACTCGATGGGTCGAAATGATTCAAGAGTATAATCTGAGTATCGAGTATACTCCAGGCAAGGCCAATGTGATTGCTGACGCTTTGAGCAGGAAAGCTTATTGCAACAGTCTGATTCTCAAGCCTTATCAACCCGAGCTTTGTGAAGCTTTCCGCAAACTTAATCTGCAAGTTGTTCCTCAAGGTTTCCTTGCCAACCTTCAAGTCTCTCCTACCTTGGAAGACCAGATTCGCCAAGCGCAGCTTCTTGATGCTATGGTGAAAAAGGTGAAGATTGGGATTGCCAGGAGTCAACCCAAGTACAAGTGCTACCGCCTTGATGACAAGGACACTCTCTTCTTCGAGGATTGTATTGTTGTACCCAAAGGTGAACTTCGTAAAGTGATCATGAACGAGGCTCACAATTCTCTCCTATCCATCCACCCTAGGAGCACAAAGATGTATCAGGACCTCAAGCAGGCTTATTGGTGGACTCGAATGAAGTGCGAGATTGCTCAATTCGTGAATGAGTGTGATGTCTGCAGAAGAGTGAAGGCAGAACACCAAAGACCAGCTGGTCTCCTCCAACCTCTTGCCATTCCAGAATGGAAGTTTGACCACATTGAGATGGACATCATGACTGGGTTTCCAAAGTCCAAGCGTGGCAATGATGCTATATTCGTTGTCATCGACAAACTCACCAAAGTGGCTCATTTTCTGCCTATCAAAGAGTCAATCACTGCAGCTCAATTGGCGGAACTCTATACCTCTCGAATTGTCTCTCTGCACGGTATTCCACAAGTGATCTCTTCAGACCGTGGCAGCATCTTTACCTCCAAGTTTTGGGATTCTTTTCAGAAGGCCATGGGCACCAACATCCGCTTCAGCACAGCTTTCCATCCTCAAACTAGCGGTCAAGTCGAGCGTGTCAACCAGATTCTTGAAGATATGCTCAGGGCTTGTGTGATCTCCTTCGGCTTGAAGTGGGAGGATTGTCTCCCATAT